>NC_091120.1:151509987-151818487 GCF_040183065.1 Periplaneta americana
TAGTGAGATGGTATTTGGCGAGATGAGGTCGAGGATTCGCCATAGATTACCTGGAATTCACCTTACGGTTGGGGAAATCCTCGGAAAAAACCCAACCAGGCAATCAGCCCAAGCGAGGATCGAACCCGCGCCCGAGCGCAACTCCAGACCGGCAGGCAAGCGCCTTAACCAACTGAGCCACGCCGGTGGCTAGCTCGTTCTCTTGTCTTACAACGAAGGAGAGTTTTATAAAAGCGTAATGATCAAGGCGGCTGAAATAATTTGTCCAATGAAAGTTGTTAATTAATTTTGAAAAACTGAGCATTTCTCGACTAAATATCCAGAAGAGAATTCAGGAAATTTCTGATTGTGTTCATTGAGGGGGAGGGGAAAAAATTGTATATATTTTTGATTGATTCTTGATGGCAATAGTGATATTACTGATACAGCAAAACTTGCTATTTTTATTCGCGGGGCTGATGAAGAAATTGTTAGTGCATGAACCACCACTGGTTGTAATTTTCATGCCATGTACCTCTCCCCCGCCTCCTTACTTCCTAACTCTCTCTCGCGTGTAATCACTGCCGTTCGAATTTTGGTCACCGCTGATGTAGACTAATATGTAAATTTTCGAATATTATTTTGACATTTCTTCCCGGAACAGTTGAAATAAAACTGTAGTTTCTGGTCGCTAACTCTGATTTGTCCTATTAAGAAACATGCTGTACTCTCAAATATGACCGCTTGCTTACAACTCAGTGGAGCATTAATCCATTAACAGATATACAAATGGTTTTGAACCACGGAGAAATGGCTGAGCACTTTAAACCTTAACAAAGGAACATAAAGACTTACATCTTCAATATATTTTGTGAACTACGTAACAGTTTCTCTTTCTTCTTTACTGTAATTAAGTAAAAACAGAATGCAACAGTAAAAAGAAGAGTTGATAACAATTCAGGGATGTCCATATCTCTTTTTTGGCACGTTACAGCTCAATCACCATGCGAATTATCAATGAAGAAAGTACGGTTTTGGGCCCGGTAGGCATTAATTAGTTTTTCCGGCAGTTAAAGATAAGTTACTTTTAGTCAGATCTCTTTGTCCACTTGAGTTTCTTTCGATATCAACATTTGTACTAAAAATCAACATATATCAGGAACTATCAAAGAAGATTTTAGACTAAAAGAAGCATTATATGGGTCTAAGTACGGAAGTTATTTTCATTCTTATTTACTTCTAATAGCATAAAATGGAATTTGTTGTGAGAGACAGCTCGATTCCAAAATACCTAAGGTGCTATTCATAGACATTTCGCTAGGCCACGCTACGAGCGTGCTAAAGTAGCCCCTGCTATCGACTGGTTACTTGTACAGGATTCATACCATATCATATCGCTAACACTGGTTTATGAATACGAACAACGTTAGTTCGCTGATCGTCCACCGGAAGCCCGGGATAAGAATGTCTATGAATATGGCCCATAGTGTCTCTAAAGTAAGTTCGAATTTAATCATATTCCTTTATTCAAATACTATCTTATGTTACGCAATGCTTGATAGCTCATATTATATGGAAGGTGTCCAGGTTTTTTTTTCATTAAAGTGATTCGATGTGTGTACCGTGTGTGACGTAAAAATTATCGACGCGATAATCCAACTCCTGCCAGACTGTGGATAACATGTCAGGTGTCAACTCCTTCAGGTCTCGCGGTAAAGATAGCACAGACTCTGTCTTTTATGTAACCCCACAAGAAATCACATAGGGTTAAATCTGGGGATCGCTGAGGCCATTTCATGAAAGCATTTTTTATGTTTCCCATTCGTCCTATTCAACGTTCTGGAAGCGCACTCTTGTTTACAAATTTTTTACCCTTAGAGCGTTGCATATAGGAGTCTTATATATACAATTACTGCTAATAGAGTATAATACCACTAATACTTTACAACTTACAAATAACACATTTCAGCTACCACTCCAACTCATACTGCCATCTTACATTAGTCACCGCTAGAGAAGCTGAATGCTAGCATCGTTGCCACTGATTTTCGAATGACTTGTGTATTTTACTGGACCTAGGATTCCAATTCTATGATACTGAAAAAAAAACATTAGGCCTAAATAGAAATACTCAATGACTCACTACAGGTTCTACAATATAATTTGTTTTACTGTAATGGTTGATATAATATGTCTGATTCATGAAATTATGTCATTACCCTCTATTACTTACTTACGTACCAAAATATTTATTTATTTATGTATTTATATATTAATTAATTAATTGAATTTAATAAAGGTGTTATTAAATACAGTAATAAATACAAATATTTAGGTGTTACAATCACAGATGATGGAAGGAACCATGTAGAATTGAAAGAACGTTTGAAGAAAGGAAAATATGCAATATCCACTCTTAATCAAGTATTATGGGATAATAAAATCAGAATTGAAACTAAACATAAAATTTATAAATCAATTGTGAGAAGTACAACTTTATATGGGACAGAAACTTGGCAATTGCAAAACGCATTCAAAAATAAATTTTTGACCTTAGAAACGGATTATTGGAGACGATCAGCAGGCATTTCAAGAAGAGATAGAATTAGAAACGATATAATCAGAGAGAAAATGCAAGTTAAGAATGATATTGTAGAGAATATTTTCACAAAACAACTAATATGGTATGGACATATGATGCGAATGAATACGGAAAGATTACCAAGGTTGGCATATGACTGGACCCCATCAAGAAGAAGAAGAAAAAGAGAAAGACCTGTGACACCATGGAAAAAGGACATTCTGGAAGCTATGGAAAGAAGACAATTAGGAGAAGACCTATGGAGAGATAGAGGAGAGTGGTATCTTGCAGTGCGATGCATTTATCATTGACTGTAAATTAATATTTGGCTGCCAGAAAATTTCAAAAGGCATTGTAAACTGACTAATACGTATATAGCCTATATAAATATTTTTTTATTTATTTTTTTTATTTATTTAGGCCTACTTATCTATGTTGGCGAAGTTAAGATCATCAGGTCTTTTTCTTCCACACAGCCAGAAACAAAATATTATTGTAACGTACAAACAAATTAATAATTACAAACTACAATATTAAACATAGAAACAATCACAAACTCAATATTAAGATAGGTAAGGCTAATTAAACAAGTCTCTAAGGACATTATAAAGAGTGAAGGGCTAAGAAAACATAACTCTTAGATACAAGCTAAATATTACAAAATAAAATAAAATTGAAAGCAAATAGTAATCAACTCTCGAAGAACATTAAGATATTGGAATGTATTCTGCATCCTAATGGTCACCCTGATTGGAGGACATATTATTTAAATTAATTTTGTCTCTTGTAATGTAGGTACTTCACTTCTGAAAGTCTACGTGAAATTTCAGCTTTCTAACATACTGTAATTTGTTTTTGAAATGTGCGCACTACAGTATAAACAAATCATTAATATTTTTTTCATTAATGAGTAAATGAAACTATCCAACTAAAAGTTATGTTTCACTCTTTAAGATATTCCTAAATGATCCTTTATAGGGCTATAAAAATTGGATAGAATTAAGGCTGCAACTTTGTCTGCACTTGGAGTTTAAATATTAGCTAATTCACAATGATTTTTTTCCATGCGTTCACGTACAAGTCCTCCTCAGGCATTTTCGCCAAGTAGACAAACCATGCCACATTGCACTTTCGGACGGCATTCGTGGGAGACAGTAAATTTATTTTAAACATGCTGAAGTAGTGTGGCCTTGCAACACAGGAAACTCCGCGTCTGGGATATTTTATTTACACGACGGGCACAGATATCTCAGTAGGCTAATAAGGTCTCCCAGCTTCCGTGTCCATTCAAATGTCGTTAAGATAAAAATTATAGGTGGATTTGTAACAACTTGAATCTTACCACTCCTAAGCGTTGGTATCTTAATGGATTTCAAATGCTTTCACGTTCTTGTCATAACCACACTGCCATCTATTTCAACATTGCTTCACTAGCGCTTTTATAATCTATTGTTTAGATGCGAACAGCAAGACTGTGGGACTTCTAAAACTTCAGATATTTACTTTCTCATTAACCAAGTAAAAAGGTGAAATATTTTGATGCTCTGTTCCTGATTTTTCAAGGAAATAAAGGTTTTCAGTATCTTTATGATTTATTTATATTTTATTTATATATTTATCTATTTATTTACTTATTTGTTTGTTTCTTTATTTATTATCTTACTTGCTTATTTATTTATTTATTTATTTATTTATTTATTTATTTATTTATTTATTTATTTATTTATTTATTTATTTATTTATTTATTTATTTATTTATTTATTTAATCTGACAGGATTATGGCCTTAAGGCTTTCTCTTCAACTTACCAGATAACGCATACAAATGCAATCAGTAGGCCTAATAGTAAATAATTCAAATGATATGAAAATCCAGTATAATATAATTTATTTCCAAGATAGTCTGTCCAGGCATAATGGGTTGCCAAAAACACAGAATAATACACATATAAGAATAATAACGATTACAGTAAATAGATGAGTCAAATTAAATGGGAACTTAGAGCTTAAATTTGAGAAATAATAAAATTGTACATATATTTGTAACAATCACACACTAACGAATAGAAAAAGGGGGCGGGAGTTATGATATTCTATATAAATGATTTTTCAGAATTGCCACAGACCCTTTAATGCTAGAAGTAATTATTTTTGGAATGATATCGTGGATTCCAAGTGTTTTGATAGTGTTTACAGTTGATCGTGGGATGGTGCCCCTCGCTCCGGTCATTAAACCATGTACTTCCCAGGTGCCTTCCATTTGATACTTTTCACGAAAATACGGAATAATAGGCTCATAAATATGTTGTTTCTCTTTGTTGACCTCAGTTGGTTGGGTCTGACTCATCTCAAATCTAACAGTTGGGTCAAATATAATACCTTTACTATTAGTCTTGTCTAGAGCCACGATGTCCGCTCTTCTAATTCCCCCGCCTTCAGACGCAACGCAGTGCACCTCTTCATGGACCCCAAAGGATCTTTTTCTAAGGGTCTGTGCTATTAGTTTTTGGATGTTATGATAGCGTGAATTTCTCAGGAGTTCTCCATGTTGGCAGGATCCTAGGAAGTGTGCTAAGGTTTCAGTCTCGTTGTTAAAATGTTAAAGAGCACTTATTACACAAATAAAAAAATAGCTGTAATAGCACTACTACTACTACTACTACTACTACTACTACTACTACTACTACTACTACTACTACTACTACTACTACTACTACTACTACTACTACGACTACGACTACGACTACGATTACTACTGCTACTACTACTACTACTACTACTACTACTACTACTACTACTACTACTACTACCACTACCACCATTAATCTTATTAGAGATTTTGATTTATCTAGAGAAAATCAAAACTCGAGTGGGATTTAATTGCTTATTACACGATTAGAAGGAAGTATATAAAAATTAGAAGAAATAAAGTACTCTAATACAACATAATATTAATTGACTTACTAAAATTTTGTTTCACTATTCTGTTAGCTTCATCAAAAGGTTAGAACGGAGCCGGCATTTTCAGTTAACTATGTATGCGGTAAACAAATGACGATCGTAAAGAGTGTTTATATAGGGTTACCATCCGTCCGGCAAAAGGAGTACATGTCCTCTTTTTTAATCATTTTATCCTGTCCGGCAGGCATTTAAAAAAAATTAAATATCCGGCAATATCGCATTTGAATTAGAATTAATATGAATATTGACTAATGTGCGATATTATGCATAGAATATCTAAACAAATGGTGAAAACCTATGAAAGAATTTAACTGCTTTCAATGGTTGAAGCTGGAGCACATAAAAGCATAAAATATGATGACCTATTAACATGCATTGAATTCTTACATTCGAAAAATGCCACTATTCATGATTCTAAGCTATTTTATCAATTTTATTCTACAATGTACAAAGATATGCCAATCAAGTTAATTTTGATAAAGATTTAAGTTTAGATAAATAATGGTGCAAATTCTTCAATTCCAATAGTTCTGCTAGCACTGAAACTTTCTCAGAACTCTTAAAAATATGTCAGTTCTATTTATTTATCCCAAGTCACAATGGAACATCTAATTAATCTTTAATAGGAGCTATTCTTTCACTAATGTGCATGCTTCTACATAATTCATGTGAATTGTAACTGTGACCACTATTTTGTATCATCACTTTACTATTGTTTATTGGTTATAAAATATGTATTTTGATGCCAACTATAACCCTAATATACCTCAGGGTGAAATGGGTTTTATTACATTGGATAAAAAAAAGTCACAATGGAAGTGCTGAGATAGTATTTTCCCTAATATCTGCTCAATGGACAAAAGAAATCGCATGCTAACGGAGACAGTCAGAAGTATCATCATGGTGAAATATAATTTCAAGGACATGTCCTGTGAACAGTTCCATAGTTATTTGTTACAAGATAGAAGTTTGTCCCTTCAGGCTCTTGTGCACAAAGTGGGCTCCACCGATAAGTAGGGTACAGATGTAATATTTATCCAGCAACTAGTGAAAAACTGACTAAGGTGAGCCATTGTTTTTATCTTTAATCTTGTTCATACCAATTTTTAAAAAGTCCTCCTTTTTTCAGCAATGTCCTCTTATTTTAGATTCCATGTCCTCCTATAGAATTTCTTCTCATGGTAATCATAGTTTTATATTACCGTAAGGAATTTGCAGTTTGAAATGTTGGCAAACAAAGAAACATATGGTAAGGAGGTGATAAAAACAGAAGAAAGTATATACAGATTAGAAGAAATAAAGTACTCTAATACAATAAAATACACATTAATTGAATTCCTGAAATTCTATTTCACTAATGTTAACTTCACCAAAAGTTTGAACGGAGCCGCCATTTGCAGTCGACTATCTATGCAGGAAAAACAATGAATATCGCAAAGTATTTTTATAGTATCTTAAACAATTTTCAGTTTGAAATGTTAGCAAACAAAGAAACAAATGGTAAGGAGGTGATAAAAACAGAAGAAAGTATATAAAGATTAGAAGAAATAAAGTACTCTAATACAATAAAATAGACATTAATTGAATTCCTGAAATTCTATTTCATTAATGTTAACTTCACCAAAAGTTTTAACGGAGACGCCATTTTCAGTCGACTATCTATGCAGGCAAAACAATGAATATCGCAAAGTATTTTCATAGTACCTTAAAGAATTTGCAGTTTAAAATGTTGGCAAACAAAGAAACAAGTGCTAGGGAAGTGATAAAAACAAACAAATGATAGCGAAGTGATAAAAATAAACAAATGCTAGGGAAATCATAAAATTGTTGCGATAAACAGCCATGGTTGCTTGAATCACGTACTTTCACACTGTTTTATAGTATGACGTAGTAAGAGTGTAATAGTAGTCATAAACTTCCATATGGAATATTATACAGTAATCATAATAGTACAGCGTTCTCTGCTTGTTAGATAAGCGTCTTCTTTTGTTTGTTGTTGTTACTTTACGTCATCCGCTGCTGTATGAGCACGCGAGATGCAGAAAAGTTAATGTTAGAGCACGTTAAAACAACAGCGATAAATAAAAAGTGCCGCGGGCCTGAGGAATGACACCCCTGTGTACTTGTATTACCTCAGCTGATGCTTGTTTAAATATACAAGTGTGTGTATACATCTCTGTAAGAGGCTCTGGCTCTCGAGTGTTTGGTTTTCCCCGATTTTATTAGTCATATTGTATGACGAAGCTTCCAACTTTGCACTGAGCTTCTTCGTTTGCATCTTCAGACAGAAAAACGGATAATTTGCACCTTGGAATACACCGTTATACCAGAGTGTAGAGCATTGGCTTTTCATGACGTAGGTCCAGGTTTAGATCCACGGAGAGTCTTTAGATTCGGAATTTATTATTTACATAATAATAATAATAATAATAATAATAATAATAATAATAATAATAATAATAATAACAATAATAATACTTACTACTAGATTACTACTTACTGGTTTTTAAGGAACCCGGAGCTTCATTGCCGCCCTCACATAAGCCCGCCATCGGTCCCTATCCTGTGCAAGATTAATCCAGTCTCTACCATCCCTCAAATCCATTTTAATATTATCTTCCCATCTACGTCTCGGCCTCCCCAAAGGTCATTTTCCCTCCGGCCTCCCAACTAACACTCTATATGCATTTCTGGCTTCGCCCATACGTGCTACATGCCCTGCCCATCTCAAACGTCTGGATTTAATGTACTTAATTATGTCAGGTGAAGAATACAATGCGTGCAGCTCTGCGTTGTGTAACTTTCTCCATTCTCCTGTAACTTCATCCCTCTTAGCCCCAAATATTTTCCTAAGAACCTTATTCTCAAACATCCTTAACCTATGTTCCTGTGTCAAAGTGAGACTCCAAGTTTCATAGCCATACAGAACAGCTGGTAATATAACTGTTTTATAGATTCTAACTTTCAGATTTTTTGACAGCAGACTAGATGACAAAAGCTTCTCAACCGAATAATAACAGGCATTTCCCATATTTATTCTGCGTTTAATTTCCTCCCGTGTCTCGTTTATTTGTTACTGTTGCTCCAAGATATTTGAATTTTTCCACCTCTTCGAAGGATAAATCTCCAATTTTTATAGTTCCATTTCGTAATAATAATAATAATAATAATAATAATAATAATAATAATAATAATAATAATACTAATAATAATAATAGAATTATAATATAATAATGTAATTATAATATAATAATAATAATAATAGCGATAATAATTATTATTAATATTATTAGACCCTATTATTATTATTATTATTATTATTATTATTATTATTATTATTATTATTGTTACTATTATTATTCTGTGTTGTTTGGGTAAAGGGAGATAAGTCATAAAAATGAGTTCGGAGATAAATGAAAATTAAACTTGGAAATCTTATTGCAAATAATTTTCTACACAAATAAAACACATTAACTGCTAGTATTGTTTTGATTTTTGCACACTCATTTGTATAATTTAACTTGAGTGTTCATCTCGGGAACAAAATTCCATCTGCACAAAAAAATAACTATCCCCCTTTACCCGAACACCATAGAATTATAACAATAAATTTGTGCGGAAGAGACTAGTGAAATGGTTTGTGCGGAGTATGGGACAGAAATGTGGACGGCGAAGTGAAGAGAAACGAATAGAAGCATTTGAAATCTGGATATGGAGAAGAAGACAGGGCTGTTTTTGGTTGTCCATTCAATGGGAACACAAATTATCTCTATTATCGGAGGCAGTGATCTTGTTCTCACGGAGTTGCCACTTCATTCTGTCTGTTTTTATCTTACCTTTTGCAAAGCACATTCAAGCCTAACGTGACAGTCATTCATAAGAAGTGGCAACGTCGTATTACCTAGAAGACGTAATACAGCCACAGTCAATTATATGTCTTTCTTGCACTTCTTGAAGATTAAATCGGAAATTGTTATGGTTTATTTTAAGCGCATATTGCAGTGTTGTCAAAGCAAGCGCATTTTTCTGACCTTGACGTCGAGCGCGGGCATCAAGCGCTAAGTATGGAAAGAGAAAGGGTTGTGTATATGAATAAGCAGCCTGTTGGATTAAGAAATCAGTAGTGCACAAACTTCAAACGGAACGTGAAATTTTATGTCGTTATTTTTATATGGCTTCTTTCTGTTTGATATTATCTATATTGTCTGTAAAACAAACACCAATTTCTTAATATTGAAGTTGTGTTTTAAATGTTAATAACATAATGAAGAGTTAAGAAGGAATATTCACTTAAATTCCATAGCAGTACAAGTATACTGTAATAAATGGATGAAACACATCATTCACAAAGAAAGTGATATCCCATGAAAAGAGATTGAGTATGACATGATAAGTTGGAATTGATCTTGATGGTATCTTTAGCCTTACAAAAGTAATCAATAAACTAATGAAAACAATATTACAGTACAAACCAAAGTTGCTTAGGTGCTGTATATGTTTAAGTGCAACTAATATTCCATAAAAAACTCTTATCGCATTATGCTTTTAAGGTGATATTTGTGAGCAACTTCCTATCATCAGAATATTAAATCATTTTCTCGAAATATGCTGAAGCTATACAGCTGACATTTTTGCAACACATGAGCACATATATTCTGTTTATGACGTAACGATAGTTGCTTTGTTAATTCATTTCCTTACAAACACTTTCCATGCGAATATTTTCGAAATTTTCAATACACTATCTTCAGTAATACGTATTTACGGTATATTAGATTTACGAAAACATTCTTTCAGTACCTGCAAGACTACTAAATAAATAGGCCTATATCTGAAAATTTCACTTTTCTATAAAATAAAGGTTGAGTTTTTTCCGGGGTTTTCCCTCAACTCAATATGAGCAAATGCTGGGTAACTTTCGGTGTTGGACCCCGGATTCATTTTACCGGCATTATCACCTTCATCTCATTCAGACGCTAAATAACCTAAGCTGTTGATAAAGCGTCGTAAAATAACCTACTATAAAATAAAGTTGAGAAAATATTTCTTTTGAATAAAAAAAAGACAAACTTGTGAAAAATGAGCATTAAAATTAAAACTTACATTCTTATAATGCACTTATACTTCTCAGACAAATCTAAAAATTAACATGGATACAGTTTTAATAAGTTCTCTTCCCTTCATCTATTGAATCAGTGCTGGCCATCCCTGTATATACTGTAGCTCGATCAAGCTGCATATACTACCTCTTTCGTCTGTCTCTTTCCTTTCCGCTGTAAAGCGCTCAGGCTCTCCTGAGCTCTAAAGCGCGCGCTTGCTCCTATGGGTATCAATTGACATGACTGGCATACTGTGTTATTAATATATATAGTTGTTGATTATAGGCTAAAGTTTTTAAGCATGACACAAACTATAGGCCTATAGTATATGCAGCCTACTTTGATGTAGAATTTCATTGCAAAGAAAATATACCAATTTTGTTACACTACGTTTTCAAAGTTGTTTATTTGAATACTTCCTCTAACATTTTTGTAGATTCTCGTTAAATTATTCACTTTGTTATATACTGTGGGTGGAGAGATTACAAAGCTCTGAATGACCACAGCATTACAATGGAAGAATCATCAGTTGTATAGCGTGAAATATTATGACCCACGCTTCACAAATCCTAAAATCACATTCACCAACAAGTAGCAATTAGAGAGAGTGAGGACATTCTCGTCTCGTTACTGCTGACACAAGCAGTTCAGCATTATACCCATGTATAACTACACTATTTACTCTTCATCCCTATGACTGAGGCTGTCAACACAGCCCCCTTAAAAACCGCGTTTGATGAACCTGCCACCCCCACGCGGCTAAATCCTCAAACAATAGTGCCACAGTGACAGCTTCTCCCCGCTTCCTCCACCCTGACATCAAAGTGGTGCGAAGGGCGTAGCTATTACATTCACAACGCTCTACAATCGTCTTTTGTTTGCATCGCGCTTGCAAATCCCTCCGCGAAGAGGAAATATAGTTCCTATGATGCTGGATATTAATGTAGGAAAAAAAGTTTTTTCTACCCCTTTTTATTTAAGAAATAAATGAAAAAGAAGAATCTTGCCCATTGTTCCCTTTCGATCAAAGACGGCGTAATGTGGGGACAGCCATGTTGTACGTGCCGTCTTATGTGAAGTTACTCATCTTGAGAACTTCTTCTGTGTAAGGAGAGAAGATGAGTGCGCCTCTTTTAAGTCCTTGTAGATTTCTTTGTAATTCAGTGATAGGGAAGCCGCGTTTCTTATATTCGCTGTTATAATTCAACGCTTAGAAATATTTACTACGAAAGAAGAAATGATGTGCGGATGGATATTTACATAGGTGGAAGAATAAATAAATGAATTGATGGATATGAATTGACTGAAGATTGTATGGATGTATGGAAAAATAGATCGAAGGATGTTTATACGATAACTTATGTATGGACGGATGGACGGATAGATAAAGGATTAGATCGTTTGTTGGGTGGATGGACAGGCACACAAATAGAAAACTAGAAGGATCAACGGATAGATAAGTCGGATGCACAGTCAAGATGGATAATTGAATCGCAAGATGCGAAAAGGTGACATATGACATTTTATATGACTTGAGGCTTTCCCGGCATTTGATGTAGAATAACTCTTCTCGGGTTCTCAGCCAGGTGAGTTGGAGATTTGCTTCCAAGCTTTCGACGGCTAGCTCTGCCATCTTCTTCAGGGAATGAAGTGATGTGGGACCATGTCTAGCCGGTATATAGGCAATAGTAGGGCTTCCCGCTGAGGGCCAGTCAGGAGTTAGTTACTATTCCCGACCGCCAGGCGCTGAGAACCCGTGAAGAGTTATTCTACATCAAACGCCGGGAAAGCCTCAAGTCACTGGCTGAGAACCCGAGAAGAGTTATTCTACATCAAAAACCGGAAAAGCCTCAAGTCAGTTTTTTTTTCGAATGATACGCAGAAAAACGTTCCAGATTAAAATTATGTATGAAATAGCTCTTGATTAAGAGATGTTATAGGCTATATACAAAATTATTTCTACATTTCGTTGCCAATTCAGTCTCAGTCTACACTTTCGGAGGCTATACAACGCAGTACGGCGTAAGTGTATTTATCTGAAGTTTAAGTGCAGAGCTTGCTTATAGTCAGCTACCTTTGTAGATTCTTATTTTAACATGATGTACGTAATACCACAATATTAATGCCAAAGACATCGGAATTTTTCAGTATGTAAAACCCTTCTTGTTCTTGTTCTTCTTGTTATTCTTTTTCTCCTTCTTCTTCTTCTTCTTCTTCCTCAGACCTGTTCCGTCCTCAAGTGAACGTATCTTCCCATCTTGTTTTCGATTAGCATACATTTCTGTATCCTCCGGGTCTAAAGTTTAATACAATTTTTAGTATGCGTTCTTCATCCAATCTTAATGTATGGTGATGCTAGTTTATTTTTTGTTCCGCAGTTTTTGTTCTTAAACTGTATTGTTTTTAGTTTCTTGCGGATGCCTATGCTTATCATTTGATCCGACAGGGTAAATCCAACTACAGGCCTCAAGAACCTTATTTCTGCGCTTTCTATTTTCTTTTTGTCAGTCCTATTGAAAGTCCAAATCTCGCATCCATAAGTTGCCATTGGCACTGCCATCACTTTGTAAAATAGTAATATACGTTACAAGAGCGGTATGTTGACGTTTTCATGTTCGAGGAAAAGATTGAAAAAGCGAAACGTAGTTGAGCTTTTTTAATTTCTGGGAACATGAAAACAAACATACCGCTCGTGTATCGTACATTATTTTGTGCGAAGATCGTTTATTACATACCTGAAAGACGAATTTCTAATTAGTTGCAATGAAATCTCCATGTTGGTTTCTGTTTAATGACGGCAACTTCGGAACACCAAAATATCTTTCTTCAACATTGTTGCTATAAAATGTTTTCTGTGTTTACTATACTCCAGCAGGCCGTGATATACGTCTACCTTTTTTTCCCCCCAATCTATAAATGCGAACTTAAAACAAACGGTAAGGTTATGTAATGATTTATTTTTCATTTTAATAGTTTAACAATATTATTTATATAACATATTGCAGTAATAACATCGGCATCTGGAATCTTGTTGATTTTTTCACGGCTTCCTTAATGTTACTTGTATCAGGAATGCAATAAGTTTCGTGGAGTAGTAGACTTTACTTAATTTTTGCAAATATTTAAAAACAATAATGAACAGTGCAATTTAGGTGAAATTGCAGTGGTAAGTTTCCAATTTATAATTATTACTATATTGAACGTCTCTAAAAATAATATGTTAAAAGCCTAAAGCAGTAAAATCAATATGTCACTTAAGCGGTAAGAAGAGGGAAATTGTTATGTGTGTTACGTTGGGAATACTGAATGTGGTATTTCACACTTACCGCGTATTGGTTCTGTGCGGAAAGCAAGCAAATACGCACGATTGTGTGTGGCTTTTAATGCTTGTTTTTTTAATATTCTTCATTTACCCTATTGATTTATCTAGGCCTAAATTTGTTCAATTTTATATTTAACTCATCTTTAACATGATGCGACAAATTAAAATCTAGGACTGTTCACTGAAAGATGCACTGGAAGGAGTGGTGAACGGAAGAAAACTTTGAGGCAGAAGAGGATATCAGGTGATAGACAACATTAAGGTACATGGATCGTGGGGAGACTAAGGGGAAGGAGTAAAATAGGAACTAGTGGAGAATGCTGGGTTTGAAGTGAAAGATCTGCTCATGGGCTGAACACTGTGAATGAATAATTAAAACTAGAAACTTGTTCAATTATGTCACTGTTTATGTCTTTGTTACCTCGATTGTGTTTTTTTCCCTAAATGCGATGGATTTTATTCCAGCAGTTGAAATTTTTAAATTAAAATTTCTTCACTGCTTCTTCGTTATTGCTGGCTGATATTTGGAGTCCGTGTCCTGTTTCTTTGAAAATTATCTGATTGTCTGCAAATGAGATAGTTTTCATTCGAAGTTTATTTAATAAAATTCTTCCTTTTTAATAATTGTTGTGTCCCTTGTTGCCAGCTCTATTTAGCATTTTTATTAGTGTTGTTGATCGATCAGAATAATTAATCGATTAATCGAGTTATGATCGATCTGAAAAAAAAAAAATGTTTTAATATACTGTAATACACAATTATTCTTAAATTTAACTTGTGTTTCTGTGATAAGCATAAGTATTAAATGTTGTATATCTGTATATTTTCTATCGTTATATTACAAAACAACTATTTTAATTACTTACTAACATATTTATTATGAGGCTTATAATTTATTGTCTCAATTTCTCCGGGAATTTTTTAGACAAACATAAATAAGAAAAAGTATGAAGATTCACCTAGTTAATACTGATTCATTCATGATTTTAAACATGTGAGTGCATTCACATGCTCCGAATTAAGTGCCGCTCTACGTTTAGTAACAATGTTTCCTGCATCACTAAACACGAAGAAATGTTTTTTTCTGTCAAGCACTTCTCTACGATCGTTCAATTTAAATCCAAACGTTTCACCGAGTTTGCTTCTCAAACTCTCATATGACATAATGGAGTTTACACTTTTCACAGACAACAGAAAACTGATTTTTTTCTTTATCAAACTGAACACACAACCTTCATATACACACCCAGTACAGACACTACAATTGCAAAAGTACAACGGTCAAAACAGTAGACTGGCCCCTATTGTAATCGAATTACCAGATTTTACAAAGAGAAGAAGATACGCTCTCACTTGCACACAGTGTAGACATGGCTATTTTATAAGGGATGAGGGGGACGAATCCCAGAAAAGTATATATTTCATATGAAGAGTCCACTGCAAGAATGATGGATGTCACTTTCTTGTCGAAAATGAACCAAGACTGTCAATGCATAGCTTAAGACATATAGAATGTACATACAGAATTATATGGCATTAACACTGATAGTCATTGTCCAATAATGATCGGAAAATCACAGTTAAGCTTTGAGCGCTAAATATTTCAAACTTTCAATTGCTTCTCCTGCAAAATGTATTCCAAATGACATCCATCATTCTTGCAGTGGACTCTTCATATGCTAGAAAGATGAGCTGAGAACAAGGTGGAAGTTTTCTTGAAAAAACCATAAAACTTAATAAGGGTTTCGCATTCAATAGAGGTAGACTAGTCACTGTCCTCATATCTCCACCTCTTTCTGAAGTGTTTGTGCAAAGATTTTCCCTACGCTACCTGCTTTGCAGTTAGAAAATAACAGTACTATTGTGCTTTTAACTAAGCAATTTCCGAGAGAGGAATATTGTCGGAATTTTTAGTATGAGTTTGTATTAACAAAATAATAACTAATATCAACTACAACCGATTAATTTTAATCGACTCGATTATTCGATTAAATATTTTTGATCGATTGATCTTACAACAGAAACTGATCGATTAATCGCTTAGATTTTTTTGTTCTTCTTATAGTCCTCGACTGGCCAAAATATTTCTACCTATGTCTGTGACGCTCTCTACTTTCAAAATAAAAATGTATTATTTAGACAAAGTATTCAAAATCACAGTCAAACTTTCAAATCTTTCTTAAAGGATACGGCAATTTCAATTTTCATGATAACAAGTTTGTAAGATTTGACAACATTGACTTCTTCCGTTAGGAATCAACTCTGACTCGTCAATCCTAGTCATACACAACTGAACGGTGGTGTCAGCGAAGCTATTTGAACCTCTCCCAGAACTTAGTTTCTGAATTGTATTCTGGTGCAAGCACAACCTACAGTTTCACGGTTTCATAACACGTGTTTTATTCACGTGGCAGTCTACAATTACAGTTTCGGTACGCCACACACACGCTTCTCGAAATCACGGCCTTCGGCGGTCGTGTGCCGATATTTTTATTTCATTTCCACAGCTCCCTCAAACCCTCCACAGCCTCCTGTAATCTGTCGGTATTGTTGTCACAGGGGGCGTGGCAGTACCAGTGATTGTTGACGTCCATTTCCTGCTTCAATCAATGCTCTTACGGAGGAAAGTGATCGCGCTTGTCTGGAAATCCTGCTCTCCCCAGGGATCAGACATAAGTCTGATCTTCTCCCCTTACAACACTCACACCCTCCAGTCAGATGAAAGAAGCAATCCATGTCAAAAATTTGTGGAAATAATCACAGGTTTATATCACCGATGTATATAGCGTAGACTGTAATGCGGGAAACAATGGTAGAAAAGGGAAAAACGAATAATGGGGAATCACGGGAAATGGTTAAAATCTACTAAGCACTGTCACAATTAAAAATTAATGTATTCTCTGTAATCCCGAAAGTAAGACGTTTGATTTTATTTAATCATCATCAGATTTAGTACAGAGTAGACGAAAAGTCCCACTACAGCCGTTTATTTTTTCTGCAAAACAAATCTGTACATAAAAATGTGATGAATTGCATGCGCTGTAAATTGAATAATAGAATGTATAGGTCAACTGATGAATTGTTTAAGCTCATAAATTGAATTAATCTGCTTCATATGAATTGTATAATTTTGTATAGCTTAACGAAAATAAGTTTGTAAATTGAACTAGTTTGATTGTATATGTTTGTATAGTTTCGCTGATGCATTGTATATGCTTTTAAAATGAATACTAGTCTGTTTAGCTCTACTGAATTGTATATAGGCCTACTGTAAATTGAATGGTAGTCTGTATAGCTCAATTGATGAATTGTATACGCTGTAAATTGTATAATAGTCTGTATAGCTCAACTGATGAATTGTTTATGATTATAAATTGAATTAATCTACTTGATATTAATTGCACAAATTTGTATAGCTTAATCAAAGTATGCTTGTAAATTGAATTAATCTGCTTACTTTGTATTGTATATGTTTGTATAGTTTTGGCCGATGAATTGTGTATGCTTTAAATTGAATAGTAATCTGTATAGCTCTATTGATAAATCGTTTGTGTTTGTAATTAGAAGTACTTTGCATGATATGTATTATCAATTTCTGTATATCACAACTGGTTGAATTGTTTATGCCTTAAATTTAATTAACTTACTTGTTTTGTATTATACATATAGTTCAACTGATGAATGATCGTTTGCATTTGTAAATTTAATAATCTGATTGGCTATGTATTGTATATTTTTAGTAGAGCCATCGATGTAGCTCAGTCGGGAGACTCGCTGGGCTGCTGATCCGGAGCTGCGTTCGAACTTGGGTTGGATCCCCCTTTGGTCTCATTGAATGGTTTCTTCCGAGGTTTTCCCCAGCCGTGGGAGTGAAGCCGGATGGTCTATGGGGAGTCCTCGTCATCACTTCATTTCACCCCTTTGATTTGATTACCTGGTTGGGGTTTTCCGAGGTTTTCCCCAACCAAAAGGCAAATGCCGGGTAATCTTTTGGCGAATCCTCGGACCTCACCTCATCTCACTACATCTCGTCAAAATATTGTAAAAAATTGCACAAAATTGTAAAAATTGTAGAAAATTACTAAATTGTAAAACTGTAAAAATTGTAAAATATTGTAAAAATTTGTAAAAATTGTAATTGTAATATTGTAAAATTTTGACTTGTTCCACATCTTAAAGCTTCATTGCCCATGTAAGATCTATGGAATATAATAAATGAATGAATGAATGTCGGTGATACTCGTATTACAGTCTAGTATACAGGGTGTTTAAAAAATACGGGGCATAATTTCAGGTATGTATTTCCCACATGTAGACAATCAAAATAGTTCATTACAACATGTGTCCGGAAATGCTTCATTTCCGAGTTATGGCTTCACAACATTGAAATTCACCGGAACGTTTTTCTTTCCGCAGGTCGTTGTCATTACAGAAGATGTTCAAAATGTCCACCTCCTGCTTGAATACAGACCTCACATCGATGTCTCATTGACCTGCGAACACGATCCCTGCGTATGTCCTCAGAACATGCCACAATTCGATTCCGAAGGGATTCCAAATCAGGCACCGGAGACGAATAAACCAATGATTTTAAATGGCCCCACAAGTAGAAATCGAGAGGGTTCAGATCAGGTGAGCAGCATGGAGGCCAAGCAATTGGGCCACCTCTACCTATTCATCGATCAGGAAACCTTCGATCCAAGTACCGGCGAGCCGTACGACTGAAGTGTGCAGGAGCGCCATCATGCAAGAAGTGAATGTGTTGACGATTGATCAGTGGAGTGTCTTCTAAGACATGAGGTATGGTGTTTTCCAGGAAGTTTGTATACGCCTGCCCCGTAAGTTTGTTTACAAGTACATGGGGTCCAACTAATCGATCACCAATGATAGTCTACCGGTCCACATGTTGAGGGAGAACCGCACCTGGTGATGAGATGGAACAGTTGCACGTGGGTTTTCATACGCCCATACATGCTGACTGTGGAAATTTGTTATGCCATCTCGTGTGAACTGTGCTTCATCTGTAAATAATACGTACTAAGGCAGGAAAGTTCTGATTTACACCACACTGCTGCAAGAACCACTGACAACCTAACTCGTGCAGGGTAATCTGCTGGTGACAGGGCCTGTACACGTTGCAAATGATAAGGATACAATTGATACTCTTTCAACAGTCTCCAGACAGTCGTATGAGGAACATTGACTTGCAACGCTACCCTTCGTGTGCTCATAGAAGGAGTCATGTTCACAGCCTCCAGAATCTCCTCCTGTACTTCTGGATTTGTAGATGGTCGTCCCCTTCCCAAACCAGGAGAGTTAAATTTTCCATACTCGCACAGACGGTAATGGAGACGTACAAATGTCTTCCGATCTGGACATTGTCGCTGTGTGTACCTCTCCTGGTACAAACCACGAGCCAGCGCAGCATTGCCGTCCGCCTTACCGTACATGAGGTGTATCTCTGCCAGCTCTTGATTTGAATACATGGCGCACAGTCTAACGCCTACACAACACTGAATGTGACCTCCGCTTCGGAATGAACTGTCAGAGTGCCCTCTTCATGCCTCCTTTGACGGCAACGACCTGCGGAAAGAAAAACGTTCCGGTGAATTTCAATGTTGTGAAGGCCATAACTCGGAAATAAAGCATTTCCGGACACATGTTGTAATGAACTATTTTGATTGTCTACATGTGAGAAATACGTACCTGAAATTATGCCCCGTATTTTTGAAACACCCTGTATACAATCACGAAGCTTGAGTTGTTGAGGGTACTAGGAACAATAGACTGTGTCGGTACTATTTCGCATTATCTGTGACGAGGCGATAGTAGCGATCCTAGTGATTAGCAACTATCTATGGATGCATATTCCCTACGTATTTAGCTTCGTGACTGTAAATATTACAATGTGGACGTATGATACTGGAAGACGTATTTCTAGGCGTCGTCATGGCGGCAGACCTCTGGCACACCTGAGAGAAACCACAACACACGCAAATTCCCAGGCATTCCAAGAGTGTCAAATGGCGAGATGAATATGAGAGTTTTCAGTGTGGAGGAAATACCTGTAGCTTCTGTGTGATTTCACGAACGGCAACGTACTGAAAAACCATGAGTAATATCATGCAATCATACGCCTGCGCCTGTTCAAATCCCTGTCTGTTAATCCATTAGCAGTAACAGGGCGAAAAGATTTCATTTCCAAGTCTTTCTTCATGTGGTCTCACATTGTCGATCGAGGTACATACATCGGCGGCACGTTTTCTTGTTGATTTAATCGTCGATCGATTCAATGACTCGGCGATGACAGCACCAGTTTCTCGCCGAATTAAGATAAGAGATTATCGTGAAGTATGACAACAGTAGAAGTGAATAAAATAAAACACATGCGATGAAAATAATAGAAAAGGGAGAATTTTCATTGAGTCACAATATAGGCCTACAGTAGTTAGTTTTAATCTAATATGGACGTTCGTTTTATGATCCAAATATAGTTTCAGAACTACTACTCTTACGTGATCCTCACTATAGACAAGGTTAATGATTATGTCTCGTGACCAGAATATTGTACGAAATGGATATATAAAAATTGAAAAATTATCCTTAGAAGAGGTGGAAAAATTCAAATACTTAGAAGCAACAGTAACAAATATAAATTATACACAGGAAGAAATTAAACGCAGGATAAATATGGGAAATGCCTGTTATTATTCGGTTGAGAAGCCTTTGTCATCAAGTCTGCTGTCAAAAAAGCTGAAAGTTAGAATTTATAATACAGTTATATTACCGGTTTTTCTGTATGGTTGTGAAACTTGGACTCTCACTTTGAGAGAGAAAGAGAGGGTAAGGGTATTTGAGAATAAGGTGCTTAAGAAAATATTTGGGGCTAAGAGGAATGAAGTTACAGGAGAATGGAGAAAGTTACACACTGTAAACTGCAGGCATTGTATTCTTCACCTGACATAATTAGGAACATTAAATCCAGACGTTTCAGATGGGCAGGGCATGTAGCACGTATGGGCGAATCCAGAAATGCGTATATAGTGTTAGTTGGGGGACCAGAGGGAAAAAGACCTTTGGGGAGGCCGAGACGTAGATGGGAGGTTAAAATAAAAATGGATTTGAGGAAGGTGGGATATGATGGTAGGGACTAAATCAAACTTTCTCAGGATAGGGACCGATGGTGGGCTTATGTGAGGCGACAATGAACCTCCGGGTTTCTTAAGAGCCATAAGTAAGTAAGTAAGTAAGTAAGTAAGTAAGTAAGTATTATGAAGTTTCATTTGTTGGGTCCCTAATATTATTTGTTCGAAATTTTTATCGAAATTCATTAACCTTCTCCAAAGAAAGGGTCGACCTGGTTGGCAAGTTGGTATAGCTCTGGCCTTCTATGCCTAAGGTTGCGGGTTCGATCCCGGGCCAGGTCGATGGCATTTAAGTGTGCTTAAATGCGACAGGCTCATGTCAGTAGATTTACTGGCATGTAAAAGAACTCCTGCGGGACAAAATTCCGGCACATCCGGCGACGCTGATATAACCTCTGCAGTTGCAAGCGTCGTTAAATAAAACATAACTTTAACTTTAACTTCCAAAGAAAGGCAATGATTTTACGATGATTTTAAGTAATTTAATTGAATGTAAATTGATATAATTATCCTATATTTACTAGCATTTCGTCTAATATATTACATTTGGTACTATTTTTAAAAACCTCTCTCAATTCGATTTCAGATCAAACTGCCTGCCTGATTATGAAGACCACACTACGTTCCAGAAGATGTAAAAGGTCTGTTTGTGTTCTGTTGTATGGATATATCTGTACTGTATGTACGGTTGGAAGGAAAACAAGATAAAGATATAATAGGCCCTATATGACATTATTATACTGTACACATACTTCGATTTGCGCTATCGCAAAGGAATGTCTCGAAGATTTATCCATACCCGCTCTAGCCCATAAGTTAACTTGTGATCTTGCCCGAGCTCAGTAAGTAATTTTACACCGCAGGAGAAGATTGCATGCATATTATCTGTAACCGAGTTAAAATCTGTTAATTCTTTAGCGTTGTTTTAAGCGCCAGCGTTTTGAAATGGTTGCTTAACAAGGTCAGTGTGCATCGTTCCATTGAATGTGTGAAGACACGAAATCATTCAGTTTGTGATTGTCTGTTTTATTAAGCTCTCCTCTGTAGAACTGGCCGTTATAGACATATGATTCTTTGTACAATTAAACCTGGCTATATAGGCCCAGTGTTTACGTTCACGTAATAACTACACTGGCAGAGGTTAAGGACTCTGCGTGAAAAATGTTTAACCTCAAGGCTAGAAGTCAGTCCTCAACTATGTACCACAATTTTTCGTGGACCATAGTTGTATTTCATTTTGAAATATTTGTTTCAATAAAATGTGATCAATGTGATTATTTACTTCTGCAAATATGGTATCTCAGTATATTCTAAAACACTATTTAACATTATAGTCAAGTAAACAAAGAAACAGGCTGTTCCAGCATCAATGGTACTAGCACGAATGATGGTCCGGTAAAACGAAAACTTCAGGGTAGAAGGAAAACAACCGTCCCTGTGAGTGACTATGAGAGCTATGAAATTGAATTGGATACAGATTATGTTTCCGGTGTTCTCTCCATATTTACAGACAGTGAGTCAGATTTGGAAAAGAAGACGAAATCTGTTAAATTAATGCTAAAGGCACATAGTTAGGCTATATGGTAGATACTTATGAGGAGGAATTGCGGCCAGGGAAAGTTTTGGAAGTGTTGGAGCTGTTGTTTCATGTATAGTAAGAAGCGGCAATTACTGAGGTGGCAAGAAATGGAAGACATTTTATTCCATAGAAAGGAAAACATAATAAAACAAATTGAAGACCCCAAATGCGTCTCGATAAAGAGAGATCTATTTTCAATTTCAGAATTACAAGACAAGTGGAGATTCAAAGAATCGAAATAAGCCTAATGAATGTAGTTCTCAGTACGATAAATAAACATTATCAGTGAATTTATTTGCATAATATTTTGCTAAGAATGTGTTAGTTTATTTTGATACCGTACTTTTGTTCTTTAATATACACTCATCTGCAAAAAAACCGGGCCAACTACATTTTCTTTAAAATTTTTGAAAATTGTAGGGTTTTTAAAATAATTGTAGGTGTGCTGAGGTTCATTTAGTTATTCATTTATTTTGTGACACGTAACACCGTAATACTGAATACGTAATGGTCAACAATGATCTGAAAAGAAGATTCATTCTTCTTCTCATTTCGAGCTAAACTGAAGATGTCTACAGACTGGTAAGATCTTTTGAGGCAATATTGCAGTACTTCATTGTATACAAATGTCACTAAGTCCTACCGGTTCAGCAAAAGTGGTTGCATTGATAGAAAGTGGGAATAGTCAGCGTTATGTGGCTGCAGTTCTTGGGATTCCTCGATCGACCGTACAACGAGTGTACCATCGCTTTAGAGAGACAGGAAGTTATTCCAGGAGACCCGGTTCAGGGACAAAACGAGTAACTTCGGCTCGTGACAACCATTATATTGTTCTAAACACATTAAGAAATCACCATTCAACAGCTATTGAGAACAGAAGAGCCTTCCAGAAAATTAGACAAGTTAACGTGAGTGAGAGAACTGTAAGAGGACGTCTGGATGAATGTGGGCTGATTCCAGAAGACCAGCTAAAGGCCCAGAATTGCTCCAGCAACATCATGTTGAACAATTACGTTTTGCTCACAATCATGCTAATTGGAACCTGGGGGAGTGGCGACGAGTGCTCTTCACAGATGAATCGAGATTCAGTTTACAGATGGACGTGAAAGAGTGTGGAGAAGAGAAGGAGAACGTTTTTCTTCACGTTCCTTCAGTTCACGTGTCAGTTTCCAAGGTGGATCAGTAATGGTATGGGGTGGCATTTCGTATGGAGCTCACACAGAACTTGTTTTAATTAATGGAGTTGCTTTGACTGCTCCAAGATACATCGAAAAAGGTCTAATTTAACATATGGTACCATATACCCCACTTATTGGTGAAACGTTCCTGTTAATGCATCACAATGCACAACCTCATGCTACAAGAATCGTGGATGGGTTCCTCCACGACGTTGGATTGAATAGGATGGCATGGCCAGCAAGAAGTCCTGACATAAACCCTATTGAACATGTGTGGGGACTGCTAGGGAAGCAAGTTAGAAGTCGCCTAACTCCTCACAGCAACTTACAGCAGCTCCGAAATGTTCTAAGTAAAGAATGGAATAGAATCGACCAGACTGACATCCAGAATCTGATCGAAGGGTTTAATCGGCGAATGGTAACAATCATACAGTCACGGGGAGGTAATACCCGTTATTACCAACATCTGGGTGGCCACAAAATCAGTTGAACATTTGGAAGAAAATTGATATAATTTGTAAGTTTTTACACCTTTTAATTATATCCATTGTTTGGCGTTAAAAATAATAGCGCAAGTGATAATAAAAAGAGGCTTTATCTGGGAAGCAATGTTTTCTTCATTTCATAATGCGTTTTCTGATTATCATCTCATAAAAAATTGAGAAACTTTAGGTGGCCCGTTTTTTTGCCGGTGAGTGTAGGTGTTCATTATTGCAGAAAAATGACTTTCAGATTTCACTTGTTTATTGAGTGTTTATGTAATGTATGCTAATAAAAAGAATCCATGTACTTTTCATTTATTTTTAATATTTCAGTGATAGATTAAGTATCTACCCTTAAATTAGAAACTCAATGTATTGATTTACGAATAATTACAGCTTAAATTATTGTCCATTAATGCTTTCAAGCATGAATATATGAGTGGCCCATAGTTGGGCAACTCAGAATACAACTATGTACCAATGCTTATTATTTTTTAACACTTGTAATTAAATAATTTCAAACGCATATGTCAATGTTTATTTAATATAAACTTACAAGAGTCCGAAGCCAAAATTTCACTTCATCTGGATGAATAGTACTAAATATACAAAGAAAAATGTGACAAATGTGGATCATAGTTATGGGAAACTACGATGTTGAAATTGAAGGATAAACAATTGCCGTCTATGATTGAATTGTTTAGGTACCAGATATATATTTTCGATTCGACGGCTTATGTATATGAGTTCTTAGTGATATAGTTGTTATAAACTTTTTTTTTTTTTACAATGTCAATTTTTATTTCCACCTTTGCTTATCTTATATATTTGGATTTATATTAACGTTTTCGATACGCAGTGTGTATCATCTTCAGATATATATGTCAGTATGTGTTGTAAAGACCTAGCCTCTTATTATGTAGTGGGTTATTCGCGTGCTTGTGACCTATCATTGTTTCTTAATTTAGCTACAATTACTATAAAATGTACTTGATACAGTGTGGGGTTGCTTGTTGTGATTTTGTTAAAAGTCTTTCTTTTGAAAGCACACATAGGTAAATAGAAAATTGTGTTAAAACCAATATTATGACACAATTCCAAAAAAAAAAAAATATTAAAAATCATAAATAACTCCACAATAGACACCGCGGAACAATTCCACATTATAAAAGAATTTAACTCAGGAAAACCCCTCCTCAACGAACAAATAGCCAATACAAATAACCCACTTTTTAACCTATTTCAATTATTCCCGCCAAAACAAACATACACAACAACCACACAGGTCCCACCAATACCCCCTCCACTTCCTATTCCAGATGACGTACATTAAGAAAATACTGTAATTGAGCCCGCCATTCTAGTCTCAGCCATGCACCACACAGGAACACCCCGACATCAGCTATAATTGTAAGTATTTTTCCACGCATCAGTTTGACGCGAGATAAATTTCAACTTAACAAAACCATCTTAATTCAACCTATTAATATAATGTAAATTGTTTGCAGACACGCACGGCTGAACTAGATATACGGACCCAACAAAAATATCTTGTATTATATACGTCTAAGAACTTACATACAGCTAAAGCATCAATGATCTTCACAGTAGTCAATATGAACAACAAAAAATAATAAGCCTAAAAAAAAAACTCCAAAAACTCCAACAACATACAATCCCATACTACAGATAATCAGTGAAAGTGCGTCAGAAAGACAGTGTTTTTTTAACCAAGAAACAGTAATAACATCCCAATTTTACGACATAACAAGCTAACACAGCCAATCATAACATGATAAAAGTGCCATAGTGTTTACAGTGTTTTATAGTGTATATTTTATTTGTTTATAGTTATGTGTCATAATATTGGTTTTAACATAATTTTCTATTTACCTATGTGTGCTTTCAAAAGAAAGACTTTTAACAAAATCACAACAAGCAACCCCACACTGTATCAAGTACATTTTATAGTAATTGCAGTTAAATTAAGAAACAATGATAGGTCACAAGCACGCGAATAACCCACTACATAATAAGAGGCTAGGTCTTTACAACACATACTGACATATATATCTGAAGATGATACACACTGCGTATCGAAAACGTTAATATAAATCCAAATATATAAGATAAGCAAAGGTGGAAATAAAAATTGACATTGTAAAACATTAAGCTTATCGGCATCCCCAAAATGAAACTGAAAACTGTTATAAACTTGTTTTAGAAACATCTCGCTACTTAATTGTTATTTTATGCCAAGTTGTTCTATTATTCTCTACATTTCGCCGATCTTCTACGCATAGTAAATATTGAATGTTTTCAAAATAAATACATTTTTCCGTGGTCTGTCATATTATGCCCTAGATCAGGCGCCGTCAACCGACCGCACAGTCGTGCTAGCAGGAGCTGCACAGAGCACAAGTCTACCCGTGAATCAGTCGCTGTGCAGGATCAGGGATATGGTCAGTGGCGATCTACCAGTACAGTCATTCAAGAGTTGTCCGCATCCCTTATACTATTATAGCCTATTGGTTATGCACCATTCCATGTGTTTCTATTTGAAACATACGTAATAAAATTTATCCTAGAACTTAAAGAATTTAAAACGTGGAATCATTAATTTTTTCTGGCAAATTAGTAAACAAACGGGGCACATTAAATATGTTGAAATCAGCCAAATAATACATGAGTTTAACGACCCATTTTGTTTCTAAAGCTAGAAACAGTTTCTTCAATTATTAACATAAATTATCCCTTCTTTCAACAACCGTAAACTAAATTATTACATGAAAATAAAGGCCACAAATATAAATTAATAAAAATCAATAAATTATGTTCAATACTTATTCTCCATCAAACTACAGTCTATCTAAGAACATTGTTTTCCTGTACAGTATATCTAACAAACATTTTTTCTTTCTAGAAACATAAGAAATGCCAAATGAGCTTATTAAACCTCTTTAAGATAACGAATTGCAAAAATTAGTTACATTTGTACCGCTAGAGTTAGAGAAAAAATGTTTAATATTTAGTTTATTATTATTATTATTATTATTATTATTATTATTATTATTATTATTATTATTATTAATATAATACATATTAGTTATTAGTAATTTTTGGATGAGAGTGTTTCGTTCTTCTCCCTTATATTTTTCATAATAATTTGAGTGATAGGACGAATAATATCGTTGCGAGTTGAAATTCCTTCTGTTATTCAGAACTTTACCACAAACCAAACACGTGGGCACTACCGACTTTTCAACAAATAGAAATGACTCTTCCCATAATAACAAACTCAATAGCGTGGATGGCCTATCGGACATCCCTTCTTCTGATATTTCTGGTCCGCCACTGTGTACTGTGGCCGTGCGCTTGCACAGATATCGCTACACAGCAGGCGAGGCGATGCACGTAACTTGCTCTACGGTCAGTTGAGGACGCCTGCCCTAGATGAACACATTATTTGATGGGTTTAGGCCTACTTCACGCTACTGTAACATATACTTGCACCGTACCAAATTGTCTAATTTTCTTTGCTCTGATATCACGATAGACCAATAGGTTAGGTATATTGCTATTTTTTTTTTTTTTTCATAAAATGTACACAGTGCAAAGCTATGGTCAATATGGTAATATTTGTGAGATAAAAATTCTAGTGCAAAAATTTCGTAAAAACGAAAATAATTTATCTGTTACAGTTTGATTACAGAATTTGTTTCAAATGAAAGCACTTCAAAACTCTAGCATTCTTCATATGAGTACTGAATTTTTACTTTTTGATATTCATATCATTATGAGATATTCATCAGATTGATCTATTGAATTCAGGCTACTTCCTAAAAAATAAGTAGATTTACTTACAAGATAATTTTAATTTCTTTTGTGCGAGATCGTGCGTATTTGCTTCTTTTCCGCACAGAACCAATACGCGGTAAGTGTGAAATACCACATTCAGTATTCCCAACGTAACACACATAACAATTTCCCTCTTCTTACCGCTTAAGCGCGACATTCATTTTACTGCTTTAGGCTTTTAACATATTATTTTTAGAGACGTTTAACATAGTAATAATTATAAATTGGAAAGTTACCACTGCAATTTCACCCAAATTACAATGTTAATTATTGTTTTTAAATATTTGCAAAAATTAAGTAAAGTCTACTACTCCACGAAACTTATTGCATTCCTGATACAAGTAACGTTAAGGAAGTCGTGAAAAAATCAACAAGATTCCAGATGCCGATGTTATTACTGCAATATGTTATATAAATAATATTGTTAAAATATTAAAATGAAAAAAATAAATCATTACATAACCTTACCGTTTGTTTTAAGTTCGCATTTATAGACTGGGGGAAAAAAAAAAGACAGACGTATATCACGGCCTGCTGGAGTATAGTAAACACAGAAAACATTTTATAGCAACAATGTTGAAGAAAGATATTTTGGTTTTCCGAAGTTGCCGTCGTTAAACAGAAACCAAGATGGAGATTTCATTGCAACTAATTAGAAATTCTTCTTTCAGGTATGTAATAAACGATCTTCGCACAAAATAATGTACGATACACGAGTGGTATATTTATTTTCATGTTCTCGGAAATTAAAAAAGCTCAACTACGTTTCGTTTTTTCAATCTTTTCCTCGACCATGAAAACGTCAACATACCGCTCTTGTAACGTATATTACTATTGTTGCAAGGCCCCAAAGTTTAAAAGCATTAAAATATACAAGAATCCCCATAAAATGGATGATATGGTCTAAACCTACATGGAATTTACCACAAACTCCATCATGGGGAAGATAAGTATAATTTCGTCATAAGATAGTAAGCTGAACGGTGCACAAGAAAAGTTTAGAGGTACAAAATACACATCAGACGACAAAAATGATGAACTAAAACTCCATATTCACTTTACAAACTTCAATAATATGTTTTGCAGTCTCGTAACTTTGGTACGGGTAACTCCTCCTGAGTCCTGAGACATTTGTTGTTTTATTTTTGAAGTTCAATATAATTCTACACTTCAAAAAAAGTCACTGACATGAGGAAGAATGCTAAAAAAATTCTGCAGATTACAGTTGGGGCACAAATGCAGGTATATTATACTATACTTCGGGTCTCTGCAAATACATCTTATATAATAACCATGTATGGAGTACTGTATAGTATGCTGTACTCTCAGGATTCAGGAGAATAATTGCTTCCTTCTGAAAGATGATACGAGTACACACAGAGAAAGCTAGCTCCTCCCTATGAAGATCTTGAAGCCTGCTATATTCAATTTTCACGGTGGTAATTTTATAATCTATTGTGTAGAAATAGTTTTGACACAAAATATTACTTCTTGAACGCAGTTCAGAACGTAATAATAATAATAATAATAATAATAATAATAATAATAATAATAATAATAATAATAATGAGGGATGAAGTTACAGGAGAATGGAGAAAGTTACACAACACAGAACTTCACGCATTGTATTCTTCACCTGACATTATTATGAACATTAAATCCAGACGTTTGAGATGGGAAGGACATGTAGCACGTATGGGCGAATCCAGAACTGCATATAGAGTGTTAATTGGGAGGCCGGAGGGAAAAATACCTTTGGGGAGGCCGAGACGTAGATGGGAAGATAATATTAAAATTGATTTGAGGGAGGTGGGATATGATGATAGAGACTGGATTAATCTTGCTCAGGATAGGGACCAATGGCGGGCTTATGTGAGGGCGGCAATGAACTTCCGGGTTCCTTAAAAGCCAGTAAGTAAGTTAATATAATAAGAATAATAATAATAATAATAATAATAATAATAATAATAATAATAATAATAATAATAATAATAAAGGTAAAAGGTAAAGGTATCCCCGTAACATGCCATGAAGGCACTTGGGGGGCATGGAGGTAGAGCCCCATGCTTTCCATGACCTCGGCACTAGAATGAGATGGTGTGGTCGGCACCACGCTCTGACCGCCTTTTACCCCCGGGAAAGACCCGGTACTCAATTTTATAGGAGGCTGAGTGAACCTCGGGGCCGTTCTGAAAGTTTGGCAACGAGAAAAAGTCCTGTCACCACCTGGGATCGAACCCCGGACCTTCCAGTATAAAAGAGCCATCATCATGTTGTTACTGTCATTACAATCACATTATCTCGTTACTACGATCGTCATCTCGTCAACTCATTATTACTATTATTATCATCACCACATAATTTAATTACTACAACCACATTATTACCACCATAATGAAATAATCTCCTTATTGTTATCAGCATTATTATCATATCATATCATTATTGCTATCAACATCAACATCATTATTACAATGTCTCGTTATTCCCATCATCATTATCATCACATCATCTCGTTATTGCTATTACCATTACAATATTTCGTTATTACCAGACATCGGATTCTGGGGCAAATGCCTATTTTGTTTCTTTAGGAGAAAAGTAAAAATAATTATTAATATTTGTGTTTCAAGGAAATTGAAAGGTATTCAAAGAGTTTTATAGTGCCCTAAAATGCCCTAAAACGGTTATTAGAGCCTAATTTGTTAATATTCGCCTAAAAATGCCTAACTCACTGTAAAGTTTCGCATTTTACTCTTACTTTTTATAATTTGTACATGCATTCACTGCGAAATTTAAGGCATTTAAAAAGTGGAAACTTTGCTACACACTGGCCATGAAACCATTGATAAAGGAAACAAAATGTTTTGAATCTCACGACACTCGCAATAGATTTCACCGAATTTAACATGTTTGGAGGCATAAATGCCGACAAAGAACCAACCTTAGTTTTGAAGCAGGCAACAATCACATGTGCTGCTACCGATTCAGAGATATACTATAAAAATGACTGTTTTCGGTCTGAAACCGATTAGCTGTACTGCCCTTCAGAGTGTCATAAAATCACAATTTTTGGAGAAAGAGTGTTTTTGAAATATTTATGAAAAGTTGTAAAACTGCGAATTAGGCCTAGTAGGGTAAACCGTTACAAAATATTTAAAAGAATGGCCCTCCTAGTGTTAACACTACCAGGAAATGCAACAATAAGTGGAACTTTGTATTTTTGTCCAATTGAATCTCAATAACAACGGTTCATTTGAATGCTCGTTAACAGTTGCTCTTTCCCTCACCTTATTTGTGTTGAGAAGTTTTGAGCGGTAGGACGTTTTCCTATGAAGTTTAACGCGATAATGCCGAAAAATATAAGTGCAAAATCTACATTGATCCGGCAATGGCTAACAGAATATTCAGAATTCACTTGTGATGGAAAAATAATATTCTGCAAGATTTGTAGCAAACAGGTATGTAACAATAGTTGAAATATATAAATTCTATTAATTTTAATGAGTAGGCCTATAATATTTATACATTGACTGAGCTATCCTGAGGTATAATTCTTTTTAAGACCACTACACTTTAACCTTTTAAATTCCGATAGTTAAAGTATTTGCAGGTCATTAAAATTTTGATTGTTCGAACCCACTAACTTTGTGATAGAAATACGGCAATACAACAATTAGGATTTTATTTTAATTCAGTTTACTTTACATTTTTAGATTTCGCAAGAAAAGAAGTGCCACCTAAAGCAGCATGTGCAAGGAGCGGCTCATAAGGCTAAAGCTCAGCAGAAAAATCAACTGCAACAAACTTTACTAACACAGCCTACTTCATCCAATCTCAGCAGCAATTTCTATGCTGATTTAACCAGAGCGTTTGTTGCTGCTAACATTCCCTGGAATGCAATTGAAAATCCGGTTTTAAGACAGTTTTTACAAAAATACTGCAAACAAAATATCCCATCTGAGTCGACCCTAAGAAAAAATTACTTAGACAGAATATACAATGAAACTTTAGCTTCCATTCGGGAGGATATAGGTGATTCTTACATATGGGTCTCTGTGGATGAAACCTCAGATCCTATGAATAGGTATATAGCAAATATGGTAGTAGGAAAACTTAGTCCTGATGGACCTTCGATTCCACATCTCGTATGTGTTAAGGAACTTTCGAAAGTGAATAGCCAAGCCATTGCTTATTTTGTAAATAAAGGCCTACAGTCTTTATACTCAGGTAATATAGACGATTCTAAAGTTCTGTTGTTTTGTACTGATGCTGCCTCATACATGGTTGCTGCAGCTCCACTTCTTAAAACATTTTATCCTAACCTCACGCATGTAACCTGTCTAGCACATGGCCTTCACAGGGTTTCTGAAACAATCCGGAATGAATTTCCTCTTGTCAATTCGTTTATTTCTAACACAAAAAAATGTTTTTGTAAAGCCCCATCCAGGATTTCAATATTCAGAGAGAAATTTCCAGATATCCCACTCCCACCTCAGCCGGTTGTTACACGATGGGGAACCTGGATTCAGTCAGTGGTGTATTATTCTAAGTATTTTAAAGAAGTGGTCACAGTTATTGATGAATTACCTGAAACTGATAGTGCAGCGTGTGTGAAAGCAGTGAAAGATTGTCTGAATGGCTCACGAGTGAAAAACGATATTGCCTACACATAACATCAAACTTTTCTTTCATACCTGCAAGCATTGAACAATTAGAACGTGAAAAACAATCTCTTTGTAGCCAAATAGCAATAGTAAAGGAAGCTCAAGTGAACATACATTCTGCTTTGGACGAAACTGGGAAAAAAGTTAAAAATAAGTGGGACAACGTATTAAATAAGAATGTAGGATTTTCATTGTTGGAAAAAGTATCAAGAGTGATATCGGGGGAAAGTGTAAATGTTCCAGTAAGTATTGATGTTTCTGTTGTACCTAATTTAAAATTTGCGCCTCTCACATCAGTTTCGGTTGAAAGAAGTTTTTCTGCTTTCAAAATGATTCTCAGTGACAAAAGGCAAAGGTTAACTGTGGAGAATTTAGAAAAAATTCTGGTGGTGGTACTGTGCAGATAATTATAATAAAGTCTGAGCATGGAACTGAATTTCAATAACTTAAAATGAGTAATCTTGATATCAATAATCATTATTTCATTAGTTTCAATATATTAAATTTGTGCAGCTCTGTTTATAAATATAATATAGTATTCTTTTTTAATGTTTAAACATACTTTTTGTGCGTATTTTAGTGTATAACTAAAAATTTCAGTGAAAGAAATAAGTATGATACCTTGATGTGCCTAAAATGCCTATTTTGATTAAAATAGAGCCTAATTTTACAAATTTTGAGCTTATTTTAGGCGCCTAAAACTGCAATTTTTAGTGCCTAAAAATCCGATGTCTAGTTATTACTCATTATCATCACATCATCTCGTTATTGTTATCATCATAACATCGTTATTCCTATCATATTATCTTATAATTACTATATCATCATTGCATCATCTCATTGTTACTATAATCACATTATGACCACCATAACAAAATCATCTCATTATTGTTATCATCATCACATCCTTATTGCCATCATCACATTATCACTTTAGTACTATTATCATCATCGCATCATCTCATTATTAGGCCCTACTACAATCACATTATGACCACCATAATAAAATCATCTCATTATTGTTATCATCATCACATCATCTCTTTATTGCCATCGGTAAATTATCTCGTTATTACTATTATTTCGTTATTATTGTAATAACATCATCACTGCCACCATACAATCATCTCTTTATTGTTATCATCATCACCACATCATCTCGTATTGTTACTATCATCATCACCACGATATCTAATTATTTCTGTCATCATTATCATCATCACATTAGCTTCCTATTACTGTCATAATGTCATCTCGTTATTGTTATCATCATCACATCATCTCGTTATTGCTACTATCATCATCATCAATATCATCATCATCACCACATTAGCTTTCTATTACTGTCATAACGTCATCTCGTTATTGTTATCATCATCACCACATCATTTCGTTATTGCTATCATCATCATCATCATCATCATCATCATCATCATCATCACATTAACTTGCTATTACTATCATAAGGTCATCTCGTTATTGTTATCATCACTACATCATCTCGTTATTGCTACTATCATCATCACATTAACTTGCTCTTATTATCATAACGTCATCTCGTTATTGTTATCATCATCATTATCACATTAGCTTAGGGGAGAGTCGTGTAGTATCGGACATCGGGTAGTATCGGACAGTGCATTTCTTTCATCTACCATCATATGGTTAGTACCTGAATGACAGGGTTACGTTTCTCTATGCGACATCACAGAAACGTAACCATGTCAATCAGGTACTATCATCGTGTGGTAGATGAAAGGAACTCACTGTGCGATATTACCCGATGTCCGATACTACCCGACTCTCCCCTACTATTACTGTTATAACGTCATCTCTTTATTGTTATCATTATCATAATTATAATTACAAGACTGACAGATTACACGTCATCTTGATTTTTTCTGTGTAAAAATTTTTCGTAAGCGATAAGAAATTAGCGAAATTAAGTCATTATTACGAGTTGTATTGATACTGTGTAATGATTTCAGAGGAAACGAATGTATTCTTATAAAATCTGTTTTTTTTTTTTTTTTTTTTAAGAATTTTCACTTGAACTCAATGTGACTTTAATCCAGGACTTCGGCACGGCATAAGACGCTGTAGATGCTCGCTTAGCGGAACGCCAGTGCTATTCGTAAGCTCGTATTAATATTTCATGTGAAAGTTATTTCTCCCTGATCAGCGAATCGGGATTCTTCATAATTCAGTGGCATCTTGTGGTTAATAACTTCCTGGAAGTTTATTACTGTTATTGCGGGTCGACGATGTTCAGGGATGATCCCTCCCCCTCTTTCTGCAACATATTATTGTTACACCCTCAAAGAAGGGGCCCAAGGACCATTCCATCAACTGAATCGCCGCCATCCCTCATCAGAAATGACCGTCCTCTGGCGGTTAATTTCGGCACCTCGCGACTGTCTTTTATTAGTGCGTTAGTACTCTCGGGTCAGTTTCCGGAATAATTCATCAGGCGGATACCACATTCTGTCTACTTGGGTCGGACAATATCAGCAACGTGAATGTTGAGAAAAGAAAGCACTTGTACACATAATACTAAAATGCATATTCATGACTCACAATCTTAGTCATTTTCTTTTATTTCCTACTTTGTATTTTGATGTGTATTTTATATGGTCCCTATTAATAATAACCAAGCATGGTGCAATAAGGACATCAGTCTTATCATACAACTTTCAGAGCATTGCCATACTTCTATATCTATACTAATAATAAATCTGTAACCGAAATTTTTCTGGTAATTTTCGCTTTTCCAAAAATAATTGTTGTCAAAATGTATAATTAACCATCCTGAAACCGAAAATCGCTTTTTTGAAATGTTTGTTTGTCTGTCTGTATGTCTGTCTGGATGTTTGTTACCTTTCCACGCGATAATGGCTGAACCGATTTATAAGAAAATTGGAATATAAATTAAGTTCGTTATAACTTAGATTTTAGGCTACATAGCATTCAAAATACTTTATTTAAAAGGGGGGTTATAAGGGGGTCTGAATTAAATAAATCGAAATATCTCCCTTATTATTGATTTTCATGAAAAATGTTACATAACGAAAGTTTCTTTAAAATGATGGCGAAAACGTAATACGGCGAACGCCAGTAGGGGAAGTTATCCCCACCCACATGAAATGTGCTTTCGACACAACACTAGCCTATCACGTACAGTGTGTGGTGAGCTTGTAGGGGAAAAGTGGAAAGGGGTCTGGGCGGAGCTTAGCGTTCGCCGTATTACGTTTTTACCAAAATGATTTCCGATAAGTTTTGTTTCTTGTATTTCTTAAAATAAGTTTATGTACCATATTCATTTACATCTCAGGGAATTAACAAACAACGCGAGTGTATTGATTTAGTATGCAGTAATAGTACGTTAGCTTAGCGTTCCATTATAATCCAAATTTTAACTATGCTCAATTCAATCGTGTTAAAATATATAAACTGAATAAACTATTCAATAAATGTTATGCAAAAACATTGAGTAATGAGCCAAGCAGATTGTGTTGCGCTGTTGTAAAAGTTGTTCCTCCTGAGTTTCAAGAGCCCCTACAACAAATTAAAAACTTACTTATCGGAGCACATCCGTTATCAACACACTTTTTAAATAATATAGTATAATATAAGACAGTACAACGTCTTATTTCAAGTGGCATCGTTTGGTGCAAAAGAAATACATAAAGTCAATTCTACGCCATCATATAAAGTTAAAGCATAGGCTTATCATTTAATTGGAAATCTTCTTCCATCTGAGAATAAGAGCCTTCATTTCTCACATTTCTCTAAGAAGTGCAGCGAAGCGCACGGGTATGGCTAGTTTTCTAATAAATGTAATCTGTATTCCCGATACACATATCGTACAGCACGTATGACATATTATTTTAACCTTGATGATGTATGGAAACCATGGCTACAAGTTCATAAGAAGGGCACATACTCTCTGCCTGGGTGCCAGCAAGACTGAAGGTGTGTATACAGTATAACACTTGGCCTGATTAATTTAAGCAGTCACTTCAAAGAAAGAGGAAGAAGGCAGGGAAGAAAGAAGAAAGGAAGTAAGAAAGCAGAGAAGAAAGAAAGAAAAGAAGGAAGAATGAAAGATGGGAAGAAAAGAAGAAAGAAAGGAAGAAATAAATGAAGAAAGAAAGGAAGAAACCAGAGAAGAAAGAAAGAAAGAAAGAAAGAAAGAAAGGGAGAAGGAAAGAAAGAAATAAAGGGAGAAAGAAAGAAGAGAGGGAGGAAGGAAGAAAGGAGGGAAGAAAGAATGAGAGGGAAAAGGAAGGAAAAGAGGAATAAATAAAGAAAGAGGGAAAGAAAGAAAGAGGGAAGGAAAGAAAGAAGGAAAGCAGGAAAGAAAGTAAAAAAGAAAGAAAGGAAGAAAGTAAGATAGAAAGAAAGAGAAAAGAAAGGAAGGGAGAAAGAAAGAATGAGAGGGAGAAAGAAAGAATAGAGGAATGAAGAAAGAAAGGGAGAAAGAAAGGGAGAAAGAAAGGAAGAAAGAAAGAAGGAAAGAAAGGAACAAAGAAAGAAAGGAAGAAACGAGGGAAGAAAGTAAAAAAGAAAGTAAGGAAAGAAGAAAGTAAGATAAAAAGAAAGAAAAAGAAAGGAAGGGAGAAAGAAAGATAGAATGAGAGAGAGAAAAAGGGAGAAAGAGAGGAAGAAAGAAAGAAGGAAAGAAAGGAAAAAGAAAGGAAGGAAGAAAGGAGGAAAGAAAGTAAGAAAGGAAGAAAGAAAGGAAGAAAGTAAGATGTAAAAAAAGAAAAAAAGAAAGGAACGGAGAAAGAAAGGGAGAAAGGAAGAAAATGAGGAATGAAGAAAGAAAGGAAGGAAGAAAGAAAGAAAGAACAAAGAGAGAAAGGAAGAAAGAAAGGAAGGAAGAAAGGCGAGAAAGAAATAAAGAAAGGAAGGAAGAAAGAAAGGAAGTGAGGAATGAAGAAAGAAAGGAAGTGAGGAATGAAGAAAGAAAGGAAGAAAGAAAGAATGAAAGGGAGAAAGAAAGGAAATGAGGAATGAAGAAAAAGAACAAAAGAAAGGAAGGAAGAAAGAAGGAAAGAAAGGAACAAAGAAAGGAAGGAAGAAAGAAAGAATGAAAGGGAGAAAGAAAGGAAGTGAGGAATGAAGAAAAAAGGAAAGAAAGGAACAAAGAAAGGAAGGAAGGAAGGAGAGAAGAAAGTAAAAAAGAAAGAAGAGGAGAAAGCAATATATAAAAAAGGAAAAAGAAAGGAAGGAAGGAAGAAAGAAAGGAAGAATGACAGGGGAAAAGAAAGAAAGTGAGGAATGCAGAAAGAAAGGAAGAAAGAAAGGAAGGAGGAAAGAAAGAATGAATGAAAGGGAGAAAGAAAGGAAGTGAGGAATGAAGAAAGAAAGAAATAATGAAAGGTAGAAAGAAAGGCAATGAGGAACGAAGAAAGAAAGGAAGAAAGGAAGAAAGAAAGGAACAAAGAAAGAAAGGAACAAAGAAAGGAGGGAAGGAAGTAAAAAAGAAAGAAAGAAAAGGAGAAAGCAATATATAAAAAAGAAAAAGAAAGGAAGGGAGAAAGAAAGAAAGAATGAAAGGGAGAAAGAAAGAAAGGAAGGAAGAAAGGAGAGAAAGAAATAAAGAAAGGAAGGAAGAAAGAAAGGAAGTGAAAAATGAAGAAAGAAAGGAAGTGAGGAATGAAGAAAGAAAGAAAGAATAAAAGGGAGAAAGAAAGGAAGTGAGGAATGAAGAAAGAAAGGAAGAAAGAAAAAATGAAAGGGAGAAAGGAAGGAAGTGAGAAATGAAGAAAGGAAGAAAGAAAGAAAGAATGAATGAAAGGGAGAAAGAAATGAAGTGAGGAATGAAGAAAGAGAGGAAGAAAGGAGGAAAGAAAGGAACAAAGGAAGAAAGAAAAGAAGGAAGAAAAAGAAAGAAAATAAGGAAGAAAGAAAGAAGGAAAGGAAGAAAGGAAAGAAGGAAGAAATGAGTGAGCAAGTACAAAGATAGATAAAAACAGAAACAAAGAAAAATTCGGCTCTTTTTACAGATAGTAGAAGAATTATTTTTGCGGATCCCCTGTTCATGTTGACAAAATTTACTAAAAATGACCAAAAATATTCTCCATAACTGCCGGTACCTTCTCTGCGTAGGAGGGATGTGGAGAATGGAGATCGTCGAAAATTGCAACTACAAATTTATCGTTCTAATTAATCGACCGATGAGAAAGGGTAATATCGAAGAACTCGAGTCGATTTAGTCCGGAGATATCACAGAGAGAACTTGACGAGTCGATTATAACGTTGGAAATGTTAGAGAGATAATTCAACAACTCGAATTCTAGTCCAAGTAATCCCACATATATCGCAGAGAACTCAATGTGTCGATTTCTGTTCCTGTAGATGTCACAGAGAGAAATCTACGGTTTCAATTGCTACCCAGATAGGGTACATACTTACCCAATAGTTACCATATCTGCAAACAAATTCTGGTTGAGGAATCTGATCTGTTCCTAAGTATCTCTGACGTAACAAGCTCAACAAATCTGAAAATATATTAAACCGACCATTGAAATTGAGTAATTTTGCATTCTAATGAAATGCACAGCAACTGTCGACTTTCAGAATAATAAATGCATTTTAATTTATTCACAATTTAAAATAGCTACACCATTGGAAATATTAAAACTCCTTGCACGTCCGTATTTTTCTGATGCATTTTTTAAAGGCCGTTGTAACTTTGTGCATCACTCAATTCAATTGTTTCTTGGTATTGGTTGGCTGGCTGGCTTAACGCCAGAACTCCACGACGAACAACATATGATGTAAGTCGGACAAATATCTGTAGGCTTACCAGAGACGAATTCCAATCCACAATAATTATCACTTATTACTCTCTGGAAGCATTAAAGCTAAACTTAAGACTGTGGATTTCAGTCAGAGAGCGACAGAGATCAGGTATTGGAGACAGAGAAAACGAATACATTCCCTAAAACATAAAACAGATATTTGATGTCATCCACTTCACGGAAAACATTTTGGTGAAAAGTAAAAAGTTGTTTGAAGTATAATATTAAACATTCCTTAAAAACAGGCCTGTAGTGGAATTCAGTTATCGTTTTGTCATAGCAAACAGTTGAGATAACGTCTTTGTAGATAGTATATTAATTTGGAGCGGTTTCTCTCAATGTCAGGATGGCCGAGCGGTCTAAGGCGCTGCGTTCAGGTCGCAGTCCACTCTGTGGGCGTGGGTTCGAATCCCACTTCTGACATACGTTTTTAATTTCTGATTGTGCAAAGGAGAGAGAAAGGTGAAGTTTTATTAATGTATTGTCAGTATAGGAAATTAAAAACAAACACTGAAAATACCTTAGTTTTGTAGTGTAGAGTAGTAGAAACTAGATGTGATCACTGGGAGAGCTGTGGTGCCGCCCAACCCACGACGAACAACATATGATGTAAGTCGGACAAATATCTGTAGGCTTACCAGAGATGAATTCCAATCCACAATAATTATCACTTATTACTCTCTGGAAGCATTAAAGCTAAACTTAAGACTGTGGATTAGCTTTAATGCTTCCAGAGAGTAATAAGTGATAATTATTGTGGATTGGAATACATCTCTGGTAAGCCTACAGATATTTGTACTTGAAGGAAGAAGGCGGCCATATTTCGTCGTTGTGACGTTATTTGAAGTGGAGTGGGAGAATGATTACCGTGTCGCTAACTATGGTAACCATTCATATTATCTTACACACCTAACAAAACCTAACCTAACCTAACCTAACGTGCTACACACCTATTGTAACATTCCTTTTTTATTTTTATTTTATTGGGTTATTTTACGACGCTGTATCAACATCGAGGTTATTTAGCGTCTGAATGATATGAAGGTGATAATGCCGGTGAAATGAGTCCGAGGTCCAGCACCGAAAGTTACTCAGCATTTGCTCGTATTGGGTTGAGGGAAAACCCTGGAAAAAAATTCAACCAGATAACTTGCCCCACCAGGATTCGAACCCGGGCCATCTGGTTTCGCAGTCAGACGCGCAGACCGGTACTCCACAGGTGTGGACTGTAACATTCCTAACGTTTAGCACACCTGTTGTAACATTCCTCACAGTTTCATTTCGTTTGCCGATATTGGCATCCCTGCTACACCTGTACTATATCGTCTGCTGGAATTCTGAGTCCATCTAGTGGAAGTGAAGTGAAACTGCGACTCTGTTAATTACGTTTCCGAAGTTGTTTCTGTGTTATCTGCAAGAATTATTGTGTCATTGTAGTAATAATTCATTTATATTGTACAATAAAAATTGAAATGTGTCGTGGCTGAGATAAAAGTGTTCTAAATTGATTTCCAGCGCCACAATCCCAGTGATAAACATGTGAATATTCGTCCGTTGGAAGTGGCCGTAGGGTACTAAAACTTGACCGAGGGAAAAACTGTGGTGCTACAGGAAAATGATTTCTGAGGTGATAATGGGATATTCGTTTTTAGCCTCCCCGATATCGAGAAAAAAAAAGAAAGATTTTTTTTTATTCCTTCTGTGAGTCGATTTCACGGTTCTCCACGTGTCTGTGAACAGCCTTTGATTTAGACAATACATTAATTTAGATGTCTTGTTCTCATTGTCAGGATGGCCGAGCGGTCCAAGGCGCTGCGTTCAGGTCGCAGTCCACTCTGTGGGCGTGGGTTCGAATCCCACTCCTGACATACATTTTTAATTTCTCATTGTGCAAAGTACAGGGAAAAAACTGCACTGTTGCAGGAAACTGATTTTTGCGGTGACAATGGGATATTCGTTTTTAGCCTCTCCGAAATCGAGAAAAAAGAAAAAAAGGATTTTGTTATTCCTTTTATGAGTCGCTTTCCCGGTCTTCCACGTGGCTGGGATCAGCCTTTGATTTCGACAACACATTAATTTAAATGCATCGTTCTTTATTGTCAGGATGGCCGAGAGGTCTAAGGCCCGTTTCACGGGCCCGTTTCACAATTTACAATCTTCACAAATTACAAATTAACAATTTTCAAATAACAAGTAAAAGATTACAAATGCTGTAAACTGTGTTTCACAATATCTTATTAATTTGTAAAGTTTGACGAACTTTACAAAATCAGCTAAAGAAACTTACAAATGCGCATTATTGGTTACAAAATATCGCCAACCACAGTTTACAAAAATCGCTAAGGAGCAGGCTAAAGTCGCTGTATTTTTGCTACTATCGATACATATGTTTATATTTTGTACTAAAATAGATTATTCTAAGCTTACTGATTCATATAGAAAATATAAAGTATTGTTAAAGAAAATTAAAAGTATTTAGATTTTTATATATTGGCGACAATGGAGTTTCATGTGATGTGATTGGTCGAGTATGCCAATACGTCTATCACTTAAATGGCCAAAGTTAGCACCAAATTCAGTCGAATAAGTAAATAAGAGATTTGGTCGACGTACAAATATGCAATTGATGAAATAATTACGATGTCTAACCACAAAATCAGGTTTACTTTTTGTGTTGAACCATCAGTATTTATTAATGTTGCATCCATAACGTCACAAACAATAGTGATCCCAGCAGTAGCGTAAAAATTCTATGCTATAGTAAATAACATTTTGGTGATCAAAAACCTGTCCCGAATTTAAGTCTTTTAACAACATCAACTACCCTGCGGGCACTTTTGCACACTGATATCTTAGAAATTCCGTGCTTATCTGCTAACGCACGAAACTGACAGCTAATATGCAACCAATGCAAAACAATACAGTTCTAGCTTTGAGGTTAGGGCATTACTTTTCCCTTTTGAATGTTGGATATGATGTCCCATATCTTGTAGGAGAGATTCCAGCGAAACGGGACTCGAAACGACTTCAGAATACCGCGTTAGTGTCGTTATTGCATTATTGAATTATTATTATTTTTTTTTGTGCAGGGAACTTCTTTTCTAAGTGCGAGTATTTATTAAACACAGTCTTCGTATATAAATACTTAAGCGGTGTTCTGAAGTATAGCGCGGGACTCATTCGAAACCTTTCATTAAATTCATACAATGATACGTCAGCGCGTCTGGCTGCGAAACCAGGTGGCCCAGGTTCGAATCCCGGTCGGGGCAAGTTACCTGGTTGAGGTTTTATCCGGGGTTTTCCCTCAAGCCAATACGAGCAAATGCTGGGTAACTTTCGGTGTTGGACCCCGGACTCATTTCACTGGAATTATCACCTTCATATTATTCAGACGCTAAATAACCTAGATGTTGATACAGCGTCGTAAAATAACCCAATAAAATAAATAAATAAATACAATAATACGAGCGTGTTATTAATTCTTGGCCGGAGAATTTTACGCATACGTCTTCGTTTCATTAGGCCTAAATTCAATATCTTCGTCTGAGTCATTACAGTTCCTTAATAACATCAAAACTACTTTACTTTAATTTTTAATATTATCCAGTTAGTCAAAAATTAATTTAATAAATATTTCTTTATTGTATTTATTCATAATATGTTGCATTATTAAACTTTACACATCTCAGAGGTATTGTAGAAAATGTGCTAATTTTACAAGTAAAATTTACATGTTTGTAAAATTACCCTTCATTGTGAAACAGAATACTTGTAAAGTGAGCAAAATTTAATTTGTAAAGATTTGATTTCCTTTGTAAAGTTCAACATTACAAATAAAGCTTGTGAAACAGAAGTTTACAATTTACAAGCAAAGTTTACAATATACAAAGATTGTAAACATTGTGAAACAGGCCGCAGGTCGCAGTCCACTCTGTGGGCGTGGGTTCGAATCCCACTTCTGGCATGCGTTTTTAATTTCTCGTTGTGCAAAGTAGAGGGAAAAAACTGTACTGCTGCAGGAAACTGATTTCTGAGGTGATAATGGGATATTAGTTTTTAGCCTCTCCGATATCGAGAAAAAAGAAAGAAAGGATTTTTTTTATTCCTTCTATGAGTCGATTTCCCGGTCTGTCACGTGTCTGGGATCAGCCTTTGATTTACACAATACATCAATTTAGAGAGCTGTTCGCATTGTCAGGATGGCCGAGCGGTCTAAGGCGCTGCGTTTAGGTCGCAGTCCACTTTGTGGGCGTGGGTTCGAATCCCACTTCTGACATAAGATTTTACTTTTCCATTATCCACTACAGGGAAAGCCATGAGTTCTACATGTATGCTTAATAACGAAATCGATGACATTACCGCGATATCTATGCGATCCATAAACATAACCTAAGTTATTCTTACGTACCTAATATTGTATTTTATATTGTAAGCTTACAAGTATTAATTGTAATATTATAAAAAGAATTGTTTCGTCATACTTATACTTTTTGTAGGATTATTCGACATATAGGCTAAGAATTAGATTTGAGATGCCTAAATAGACTGACTGAAACTATAATATTGGCTTTAAAAATTTAAAATAGGCTGTGAAAATAATAACTTCTAAAATGACCTTTCAACACATCTCACTTAAAATTAATAAATATCTCATACCTACTACACTTAGTTGAGTATTAAGTTCCTTATAAAATTATTGTCCTTCAGAAATTTCATTAAACAATACTGTATTTCGCTAGCTGTTTGTATAGAGATACAGAGCGTTCGCTTACATAATGTAGGTAGACCGGGCGGCGCGCGACAGGCACGAAGGTCATAAAATACGTGGAAAACCTTCTCCCGCACGCTTGACAGTCCAGTTTAGTCACTCTGTAGGAATGGTTGTGTTGAAGCTAGATTGCGTGTTATTCTTCTGGTTGTGTTAGTGAAGTGTTTAGATTAGCTTGCTCACATGGTACAATTGAAATTTATAGTACAGCAAAGGATTTTCACGGTAGAGACTTAACTGAAAAAGAGTGATTGAGGAACTGTAAAAAGACTATTTGCAAGAAAATTTCCTATTACCATTTCACATAGCAACAACAACAAAACACCACTCCTAAATCTAAATCTAAACACTTCACCAACACAGTCAGAAGAATAATACGCAACACAACCACTCTTACAGAGAGATTTAACTGGACTGCCGAACGTGGAGGAGATGGTTTGCCGTCTGTTTCATAGCCTTCGTGCCTGTCGCGCGCCACCCGGTCGACCTACATTATGCAATCAACGTTCTGTGTATGAGATGGAATGAAAGTTCGCAGTGATGAAGGAAAGCTGAAGGATTATTTTGTTCCCTGAATTTACATTAAGATCATTCATTTTAACCACATGTACTTTTCATAATTGCAGTCGCAATACATAACCAGTAACTTCGAGAGGAAATTTACACTATTTTTGCCTTCAAGTTTGTCTGCAGAAAACGAACGCTTAATGCCTTAAGATGTCGTAGGAGGAGTTTTGGAATTTCTTGTACTAGAAAGTCACATTTTCAAAGTTGGTTACATTCCTCGACAAAACATTCGCTGCTGAATTGAAATCGTTAAGTCCAGAATTCTTCTGAAGAATATTTTCTAGTATTTCGCATAGGCTACATTTTCTCCAATTAGTTCGGGTGCTGAGCTAAATTTCTCCCTATAATGAGCTATAAGGTAAAATTGCTAAAAAAAACTCCTTACCCTGCAATTTCCAAAGTACCAATCACACAGCAACCAAGAATGTAAAATGTGACCAGAAGCAAGTTGTCTCATATTCCAAATAGGAAATAATCGTTACAAAGGAAAGAAAGAAGAAGAGCCTGTATTATGAATAGGGCTTACGCTAAAATAGGTTCTAACATCAAATAAGGCATTATTGGGCTCTATAAAAGCTTAGACTTGTAATACTCTATGGGTGCTATTCATAAACATTTCGCAGCACGCGCTACGAGCGTACTAAGCTAGCCCCGGCTATCCACTGGTTACTAGTACAGAATTCAAATCATATCCTATCGCTAACACTAGTTTATGAATATGAAAAGCGCTGATCATCCACCGGAAACCCGAGCTAAAAATGCCTAAGAAACGTGTTAATACAACTTAATATGAATCTATCTCTTTAATAAAAAACTAGGTTCATGAAGTCCGATGTCATTTGTTGACTGTTTCTTGATATTTAGGTTGTTATTTGGTTTCGATATCGTTGCTGTCATCGATATGATATGGTTCACTCTTTTATTTCTTGTGTTTCTCAACCTCTGGGCTGCAACCCGGTACTGGGCCTTGGCATCGATTACAGCGGGCCGCTAGATATTCTCCTGGATTTTACTTTTCTATGCGTTTTTGACGAATGAGTAGTTTATAGTGGAAATATTCTTGTGAGAATAATATTCGTGATTGTGTCGAAAAGTGCAGATCCAGATAGTCTCTTAATCCGTAGATTCTAAAATGTAATTATAGTACATTATGCAACGAGCCTATAATGGTAGTAATTAAGATGCGAGTATGTTTATGAAACGAGCGCAAGCGAGTTTCATAATTTTCATACGACTTTTTATGCTTGACCATATTTCTAACTTGAAATTATTCATAAGTATTCATGTTATTCTTATCTGACTGGGGAGCGGAACTGACCTTGTGCAATATTTCGTAAATTGTGAGATGTGCGCAGACGCGAAAGTATTGATTTTTGCCGAGAAACAAATGTCATTGACCTTGATATAATCTAGAGAGTAAAATAAACATGAATCTTGATATAACCTTGAAATTGATTTAGACATTGAAAAACGAAATGACAAATTGAATTTATTTGAATATTAATTACAATTAACGCTAATTATTATAGTAACAGAACCTTCTGGGACGGTATTGGATTTCCAGCCTCCGTGACGTTTCGCTAGTTGTCCTTCGATTGCGTATCCGAGAATAATCGATACTTGCGCTTTCATATTGCTACAGTGGTGTTTTCTGATTGGTGGAACACCTGAACTTTAATGAATAGGTGTACTTTAATGAGGTCCATTAAAGGGCTGCTACCAGGTGTATAATTACTACATTTCGGCATGGTCGAGCATAAAATAATATCTGTGTAGCAAGTGTCTGTGACTAAGCCACCTATTTTTGAATGATCGGGAATTTTTCGAACTTAGAGATTTTTGCACATTTGGGAAAGGAAATACTGGTCATAAAAATTACTTGCAAGCAGATTACAACAATGGGCGGCGAATCCTCTGTCCTTAGAAGTGAACGAAATAACATGTGTGTTGCAGATGTCAGACCAATTAACTAGGAAGTAAAAACAAAATTCTTTCACTTAAATTGAAGATTAATGCAATCTATATCCGGTTCTCGATACTGAATAGTTATACTAAATACTGTCTCTTCGCAAGTTCGCATTGCAGTGTGTAAGTACTTATTTCAAAACGCAAGTGTCGTGATTTTTTAAAAGAAGTAGACATGTAGATTTAAATATTAATATGAATTAATCGAAAGGGACTTTGCTTAATTTAGAAAAAGAAATCCTATGGTGTCAGGTCAGGTGAGCGAGGGGGCCAGGCTATTGGGCCATCACGTCCAATCCATCTGTTGCCAAAGTTGTCATTCAAGTGGCCACTTTCCTCATGATCGAAATGTGCTGGAGCGCCATCATGCTGGAACCACATCGCGGAGTCTAATGGTTTGTTTACCTACAGTCATACCCCTCCCGTTTCGGAGGCTCTAGCGCGTAAACAAAGAGTCTCTGGATATGGGTGCAATTTCCTTTTCAATGTCTTTTATACTTTTTTCCTAGCTTTTGTGATCCGTACTGCCTACGTCCTTTTCCAAATTTCAGAGACGCTAGCACGTAAACAAAGCATTTCTGGACATGGGTTTATTAACCAAATATGATCACATGATAGCCTACCCATCTATCTACTACGGAGCCTTGTAACATATATTTTTTACACCCTGTATTCATTGACTTAGGTAGATAGTTTCATTTTGGAGATGCCGATAAGCTCACTGTATTATAATATCAATTTTTGTTTTCCACCTGTGCTTATCTTAATATTTGGATTTATATGAACGTTTTCGACACTCGGTGTGTGTCATCTTCAGATATGGGGTCTATGTCATTGTGTGTTGTGAAGACCTAGCTTCTTAATTATGTTGTGGGTTGTTCACTTGTGTATGACCTTTCATGATTTCTTAATTTAGCTAAAATTACTATAAGCAGTGTGTGGTTGGTTGTTATGATTCTGTTAAATTCTATCTTTTGAAAACCCATATAGGACAATAGAAAATTATGTTAAAACCATTATTACACATAAATATAAACAAGTAAAATATATACACTATAAAAACACTGTAAAAAACTGTATAACTATATCACTTTTATCACATATATGGTTGGCTGTGTTGGTCTGTTATATCGTTAAAAAATGGGGTTGTTTTACTGTTCTTGGTAAAAACTGTCTTTTTGACGCACTTTCACTGATTTTCCATAGTATTGTGTGTTGGAGTTTTTGATGTTGTTCAAGTTGATTACTGTAAATCGTGGATGCTGTTATCGAGTACTTAGACGTATATAATACAAGCCATTTTCTGTTGAGTCCGCTGTCTAGTATGGCCATGCGTGTCTGCAACAATTTACTTTATATTAATAGATTTAATTAAGACGATTTTGTTTTTTATTAAGTTGGAATCTATCGCGTAAAAATGTTGTATGGAAAATACTTACGATTTTAGCTGATGTTGGAGTGTTCCTATGTGGTGCCATGGCTGAGACTAGAATGGCGGGCTCATTTGTACGCGATAGATTCCAACTTAATAAAAAACAAAATCGTCTTAATTCAATCTATTAATATAAAGTAAATTGTTGCAGACACGCATGGCCATACTAGACAGCGGACTCAACAGAAAATAGCTTGTATTATATACGTCTAAGTACTCAATAACAGCATCCACGATTTACAGTAGTCAATTTGAACAACATCAAAAACTCCAACACACAATACTATGGAAAAATCAGTGAAAGTGCGTCAAAAAGACAGTTTTTACCAAGAACAGTAAAACAACCCCATTTTTGAACGATATAACAGGCCAACACAGCCAACCATATATGTGATAAAAGTGATATAGTTATACAGTGTTTTACAGTGTTTTTATAGTGTATATATTTTACTTGTTTATATTTATGTGTAATAATGGTTTTAACATAATTTTCTATTGTCCTATATGGGTTTTCAAAAGATAGAATTTAACAGAATCATAACAACCAACCACACACTGCTTATAGTAATTTTAGCTAAATTAAGAAATCATGAAAGGTCATACACAAGTGAACAACCCACAACATAATTAAGAAGCTAGGTCCTCACAACACACAATGACATAGACCCCATATCTGAAGATGACACACACCGAGTGTCGAAAAAGTTCATATAAATCCAAATATTAAGATAAGCACAGGTGGAAAACAAAAATTGATATTATAATTAGGTAGATAGGTTTTTCCATCAGTGTGTGGTGTGTAAATGAGATCGAAGTTTCATCTTTTAATTCTTGTGTAATCAAGTAACAAGAAGATTTGTATCAATTAATGACATTCTTTAAGATTTTCATCGTATTTATGTTCCAGTTATAGATATTGATACAGAAGTATTGAGATCTTGTGTCAGGATGGCCGAGCGGTCTAAGGCGCTGCGTTCAGGTCGCAGTCCACTCTGTGGGCGTGGGTTCGAATCCCACTCCTGACAAATATTTTTAAAATTTATGTTGTATTACTAGCATAGTGAAACCTCTGTTAACCAAACAGCCGACAACCGAAAACGGATTTATGTAGGGAATGGGTAAAAATTTTCTAATTTTGACCAAATATCACCTTTTTTTTTTAATTGAAGCTACGATGCCTACTTCACACTCCGACAAGTTTTTAGAACCTGCGGCGGTTGTGTAATTAATTACGCCATCTTTGAAAAGGCTGCGCTCAGTAAGTTTGAAGTGCATGGAAACTTTTCAACTCTTTTTCCTGTACTTTTTTTGTCCACATCTCTGCATTCACATTGCATTAGACAAACTTTATGCTAGAAAGCTGAAATTTTTACTGCATGTTTTTTTTTAAAGTAAGCCTATACTTATTATTTTACACAGTCATTACTTTATTTTTCCATTAACACTAATACCTAGGTAATTGTCATTGTTTCAATGTAACACGTGCTGTGCTGATCATACTAATTCTACTATTCCTTTAGCTGTGAGATTATATTCATATGTATTATTTTTTTTTAGTTAATACTTGTATACTAGAATGTATTTTCCTGTTTGTGATTATATATTCAGTATCTTTTTTATTATATATATAATATATTTTATTATATATTATATATATTTTTTATTATTGTTCTCGATACACTAATATTTGCCGACGATCAGGGTATTATCGCTAAAACAGAGGATGCTTTACAAAGAGCCATTTATAATTTGCAAATAACCGCCTCAGATTTCAATATGGAAATCTCAAAAGAGAAAACAAATGTCATGGCATTTTCGGGAGAGAATCCAATTCCAAGTAAGATCATGATAAATAATAATTTAATTGAACGTGTTAATTCATTTAACTATTTAGGTTATAACCTCTCTTACATCAGTGATGAAAATATGTCGAACAAAATATCTAAATTTATAAAAATCACTGGCGTCATTAACACCGTCTTCAAATCATCCCATGTTCAGAAACATACAAGGCTAAAGGTATATAAAACTTACGGTAGCGAGGCATGGACAATCAGAAAAGCTGATGAGCAAAGGCTGACGACAGCTGAAATGAGGTTCATGAGACGAACAGCGGGATGCTCTTTGCTGGAACACCGTAAAAATGTGGACATATTGCAGGAACTCAAAATGGATCCTATAGTTAATTTTGTTCACCAATACCGACTTCAGTGCAAAAAACATGTCGAAAGGATGGATCGCACTAGATGGCCTAAACAGATTCTTACTTATGTACCAAGAGGAAAGAGGAAATTGGGAAGACCACGAAAGCGCTGGCATGAGACCGTAACAAATCCTGTAGGGTCTAATACGTGACGGATATGATGATGATGATGATGATGATGATGATTATTGTTATTTTAAAGTTAATACTGATTGCGTATATATATTCAAACTCTCTTTTTTACTTAATTATGTTTATTATTATTTTTAAGTTAATATTTGTATACCGGTATGTATTTTTCTGTATGTGATTTGATCCTGGTTGAGTGGAAGAGAAGGCCTGATGGCCTTAACTCTGCCAGGGAAAATAAAACTATTATTATTATTATTATTATTATTATTATTATTATTATTATTATTATTATCATCATTATTATTACACTTAAGAAATTCATGTTGGCATTTTTTTTTCAAAAAAGAAAATAATTTTTGAATAAAAAAATAAAATGTTTGCTTGTACTCTGTAAATTTTATTTTTAATATGACTATGTTTAATTTTCCTCAACACTATTTTTACAAGATAAAACTAAAAAATGTGAGAAACTATAAACTTTTTAAAGAGATCAAAGTTACTGTAAAAAGTTTCAGACATGATGCTTAAAGTTTGGGGGAGATGAAAAAAATTTAATAGGCCTATATGCATTATTATTATTATTATTATTATTATTATTATTATTATTATTATTATTATTATTATTATTATTATTATTATTATTATTATTATTATTTGAATAACTCTTAAACTACTCAACCTGTAAAGATGAAATTTAAACATGTCATTACTGATATCAATAGGAATATGCATAGAAAAAAATCAAGACTCTAGCTTAAATATATATAAAATGGAATTTTCAACTATTGCCTCCCTTAACCGAAACGTGTAAGTCATGTAACTGAATTTTTGTAAATAAATTTAGAAGTTAGCCTATACTATGTACTGTACTCATGAAATAAAAAAAAATAGGTAGTCATATGATATACGGTATTATTATCATATTATTATCCGAAATTTTACATATCCGAAATAGGGTCAGATTCCTTTACTTCGATTAAACAAAAGTTTTACTCTATAGCGCATGTCAATTAAAAAAATCGAGTCAGCAGGAATGTTCTGACGCTACGAGCTACATACGCAATAATTTTAAATCATAAAATAAGTTGAGATAGTACCACAGTCTAGTATATACAGTCACGAAGCTTGAGTTGTGAGGGTGCTAGGAACAATAGACTGTGCCGGTAATATTTCGCATTATCTGTAATGAGGCGATATTAGCGATCCTAGTGGTTAGCAACTATCTATGGATGCATATTTACTACGTATTGAGCTTCGTGACTGTATATGCTAGACTGTGATAGTACCTCATTCGAAGAAAATTAGGCATGTTTTATATAATAGAATTGTTACTAATATTGGAGTGTCGACTAAGTTAGCGTACAATCAGAGAAATTGAAATGATAGGAAGACAGCAAGTATTTTAATGTAAATTTACAAATGAAGGTTGAGTTGACTTACAAAAATAGTGGCAAACGGAAAATTTATCGGGGTGAAAGGGAAAAGTTTAACAAAATAAACATGTGATTCAGTGTCTAATGGGGAAATAGGGGATAAGAGTGATGACAAAAGTGAGGAGAGGTAGAACTGATTGTAAATTAGTGATGAAAGTGAATGAGTATGATTAAATAGTGTTAGTAAAAGTTAGTTCAAAATTAGGGAAATTTTAGACGATAGGAAGTACTTCAAATATAAGCAAACAATAAAAATGGTGAGGTGTTCATTAGAAAGAAGGGAACATTTTAAGGGGAGAGGTTAGAAAGCAAATTGAGAGTATGCATTATAGTGATAGAGGTAACAAGATGACTGCACACGTCAATGAAAGTTGATTGTAATTAGAAGGTAATGGGGAGCACGAATACAGAGATGTGGTGGCGACCCATTACCAAATAAGAATTGTAGAAATAAATATATCAATATCAATATCAATATCAATATCAATATCAATATCAATATCAATATAATAGAACAGAGAAACAGAAACAAGACTGATACACACATAGTTTAAGAATTACAGCAGGTACTTCTTGAACTAGTGCTAAATTAGAAACTTAAACGAAACAGATTTGACGGTCGCTCCCTGGCTAGAAAGGAGAACAAATTATCTCGAAGTTGGTAACAAGCCAAGAAGATTCAACACATTAAGTGGAGGAGAATGAAAGTGTAAACAGTCAATAGAGAGTTATTCTTCAACTGTCAGGATGGCCGAGCGGTCTAAGGCGCTGCGTTCAGGTCGCAGTCCACTCTGTGGGCGTGGGTTCGAATCCCACTTCTGACAAATTTATTATTCTCTTAATGTTTAAAACTTAAAATGGAAATATAGTAAACAGTCACTAGAGTTATTTTCAACTGTCAGGATGGCCGAGCGGTCTAAGGCGCTGCGTTCAGGTCGCAGTCCACTCTGTGGGCGTGGGTTCGAATCCCACTTCTGACAAATTTATTATTCTTTTAATATTTAAAACTGAAAATGGAAATATAGTAAACAGTCAATAAAGAACTATTTTTTTTAGCTGTCAGGATGGCCGAGCGGTCTAAGGCGCTGCGTTCAGGTCGCATGGGGGCGTGGGTTCGAATCCCACTTCTGACAAATTTATTATTCCCATAATATTTAAAACTGAAAAAGGAAATATAGTTACGATGACTTTCTAAAATATTTTAAATTTTGAAGACTGAAGACTAAAAATTCTGTGAAGTTTTAGTTCGGTACTGCCAGTATAGGGAATTAAAAACAAACACTGAAAATACCGTAGTTTTGTAGTGTGGAGTAGTAGAAACTCGATGTGATCACTGGGAGAGCTGTGGTCCCACCCAACCCGCCCTAAATAGGTTCCTTACTTATATAGGAAAATCGTCGTACCTGAAGGAAGAAGGCGGCCATATTTCGTCGTTGTGACGTTATTTGAGGTGGAGTGGGAGAATGATTGCAGTGTCGCCAACTGTGGTAACCATTCATATTATCTTACACACCTAACCTAACCTAACCTAACCTAACCTAACGTGCTACACACCTATTGTAACATTCCTAACGTTTAGCACACCTGTTGTAACATTCCTCACAGTTTCATTTCGTTTGCCGATATTGGCATCCCTGCTACACCTGTACCATATCGTCTGCTGGAATTCTGAGTCCATCTAGTGGAAGTGAAGTAAACTGCGACTCTGTTAATTACGTTTTCGAAGTTGTTTCTGTGTTATCTGCAAGAATTATTGTGTCATTGTAGTGATAATTGCATTTATATTGTACAATAAAAATTGAAATGTGTCGTGGCTGAGATAAAAGTGTTCTAAATTGATTTCCAGCGCCTCAATCCCAGTGATAAACGTGTGAAAATTCGTTAGGAGTCCGTTGGAAGTGGCAGTAGGGTACTAAAACTTGACCAAAAATTCTATTGAATAAATATTTTTAATGTGCAAAATATTTTACATTTGAGGTGAGAACTTTAATACCTATTGAGTTAGAAGAATGGATTTTAATCATTTAGTAGGGGGTCTGATTATGGACTGGGATATCGCAGGTTTGATCTATGCAGTGTTTTCTATGCGAGTGCCTATTATAACTTCTTTCAGATTTTAAGTGACTACACCGGAATGGCACACTGTTTTCGTCATAAGAAGCTCTCCTGCTGCGTGGTACCACAGATTCAAAGTTTTTTCTTCAGGATCTTAAAATATTCACCATTTTAATTAATATTAAGAGTATTATGTCCTTGTGGACTTTCTGGTCTCCCATCGAGTACCATCGGGGATGCCCGCCAGATATGGTGGATACCGCGGAAATAAAAAATACCCAATAAAGAACAAAACCACCCATTACTGCATTGTATTGTGAGAAGTTAGCTCTTCGAAGTTCGGTGCAGGAAACCTTGATCACAAATGAGGAAGTCAGAAGCAAAGGAGTACAAGTGACATTTCTAAGAACATGAATTAAGTGCATCCAGGGCAAGCTGAAGCAATTAACATTTTAGTGACAAAGGGTATATATTTCATTAGGAAAGTCCAGGATAACAAAGAGGGTTTCGAATTGAACGGGTTACATCAGCTGCTTGTCTATGAGGATGACGTGAATATGTTAGGAGAAAATCCACAAACAATTAGGGAAAACACGGGAATTTTACTGGAAGCAAATAAAGAGATAGGTTTGGAAGCGGATCCCGAAAAGACAAGTATATGATTATGTCTCGTGACGAGAATATTGTACGAAATGGAAATATAAAAACTGGAAATTTATCTTTTGAAGAGGTGGAGAAGTTCAAATATCTTGGAGCAACAGTAACAAATATAAATGATACTCGGGAGGAAATTAAACACAGAATAAATATGGGAAATGCCTGTTATTATTCGGTTCAGAAGCTTCTATCATCCAGTCTGCTGTCAAAAAATCTGAAAGTTAGAATTTATAAAACAGTTATATTACCGGTTGTTCTTTATGGTTGTGAAATTTGGACTCTCACTTTGAGAGAGGAACGTAGGTTAAGAGTGTTTGAGAATAAGGTTCTTAGGAAAATATTTGGGGCTAAGAGGGATGAAGTTACAGGAGAATGGAGAAAGTTACACAACACAGAACTGCACGCATTGTATTCTTCACCTGACATAATTAGGAATATTAAATCCAGACGTTTGAGATGGGCAGGGCATGTAGCACGTATGGGCGAATCCAGAAATGCATAAAGAGTGTTAGTTGGGAGGCCGGAGGGAAAAAGACCTTTAGGGAGGCCTAGACGTAGATGGGAAGATAATATTAAAATGGATTTGAGGGAGGTGGGATATGATAGAGAATGGATTAATCTTGCTCAGGATAGGGACCAATGGCGGACTTATGTGAGGGTGGCAATGAACCTCCGGGTTCCTTAAAAGCCAGTAAGTAAGTAAGTAAGTAAGTAAGTAAGTAAGTAAGTAAGTAAGTAAGTAAGTAAGTAAGTAAGTAAGTAAGTAAGTAAGTAAGTAAGTAAGTAAGTAAGTAAGTAAGTAAGTAAGTAAGGGTATATATTTAAATACATCACACACTAAAATTTAAATAAACAAGTTCACGGAATTTACGAAAGCCTAAATATTTTCAACCAAATTTTCTCAAAAATAACTTAAGTGCACTTATACCCCTTTGCTTCTGACCCCCTCAAATTATCTTGTTACGGGATCAGCGTGGGACTAACGACCCTATTTCGTATAAATATTTATTACTCAATCAAAAAGGATAGGCGAAGAGCTTTCATGGACTGTACAGTTGAAAAGTAAGAAGAAAAGTATTACGGGAGGTTTGGTGACAATATAATAGCGGTTAGATTCCTGTAGGGCAACATAAGGCATAAGCTAAGTATAGCAGGCTACACTTAGTTTTCTCCGAGGTTGAATGGCCTGAATCCAAATTTCATGATCGAGTCCAGTGTTCGGTGCTAGGTACTTGCATCACCTTATGAGTATTATTACAGTATTGTTTCCAAAACGTTTTCTTCACATTGATTTGATCACTTTACGAAGGAATATTTTATATCATCAGCCAGTATTCCAGCTCGGATTCATCACATTCAGAATCTAGTGCTTCTGACCTATGTACATCTTCGAAAAGCTTCTGATATTACTTTCTGCTCCCTTCAGTGACGTATGAACGCCTGCACCAACACTAGAGCCCTCTACTGTCTACGTAACGAAACTGCGACATAGTCATATCACAGTCTAGTATATACAGTCGCGAAGCTAAATACGTAGTAAATATGCAAACATTAGATAGTTGCTCACCACTAAGATCGCTAATATCGCCTCATTACAGGCAATGCAAAATAGTACCGTCACCCTCAAAACTCAAGCTTCGTGACTGTATATAGTAGACTGTGGTCATATTATGAGCTGTGTATAAGCAGTAAGACATTGCATACTCGTCACCTAAGTGATGGAACAGCAAGATAAGTGCATTTGCTTTATATTTGTAATGGCGGCGACTTTACAGACGTATGTGTACAGTAGTGGAAAAAAAACCGGACCGACCCTTGTAGCTGATACAAAAGAATCCTCTGCTGTGTATTGTGTCAAACTGTGGTAAGTTCAATATGGATAGTGAAGCCAGAGGTATGTACTGCTATTTAATGTAAAGATACGCAGTTATCTTTGCCGATGTAATATTGATGCCAGATGAAAATAAAACTCTCAGAGTTTTTTCGTCTGTACGTTTGAGGCACTGAAGGAAACAAAAGACGGTAAGAATCGAACAAATGCAATAAATTTCATTGTTACAGTTAATTATATAAGATGGATGTGTTTTGTGACTAGCAAAATTTGAATCTGTGACTCTGAAATCAGCTACCAAGGGTCAGTCCGGTTTTTTTGCCACTACTGTACATACCTCGTTATTGCAGAGCACTCCTCAGTTACAACACTCATAACCTTCCTAGAGCCCTATTTGAGTTTTCTACAAGACTTCAGTTGGTTGTTGTATGATTCTGTAACTCTTAATTAAGAAAAAAAAAAAACTTCGATTTATATACTTGCAAGCAAGTTTCTTTTCTGAACAATACTACCAATTCTACGATCATTCTTACAGCAGAATAGGCTACCCAATTTTCGTATTATACCAAAACTACCGGACCAGTATTTTACAAGACTACAATTCTAATAATACCAATTGAGAACGATAAAATACTATCGCAGTACGTTGGATCAAGTTGCTAACGATTTCGAGAGAAGCCTGAAATTTTTAAACGGATTTAAATCCCAGTATGGAAGTTTTATAGGAATTATATGGAGATACAAATATATATTAATTCTAAGAACGCCCTTTAAATGTAAGTTTTTATTGCTGGAAAACAAAAACAACTGTAACTTGGAATCAAACGATTTGGTACACAAGTTCTTTTTATTCCGTTCCTGAATACTCTTTGAAGTGGGTCTCATAAATTGTGAAACAGTCTGTACAGGAACTCTTATGTTTAATAATTTTGTAACAAGTCTTTCCGCTACCTCTCACGATATAGAATATGACCTTTGCAGTCTGCGAGTACCTCCACTAGGACACGTCATTGCAATGCATTGTCTGCAATGACTCACTGTGATAACAAACCACAGCAACTCATCTCTCCGTAAACGCAAAAAACTAGGACATCCTGGGAGGTGCAAGTTCAGTTAGATTATCACTTCCCGTGGTTCTGCATTCGATAGTCATGTTAAACGAGACAATATTGTCAGACTCCACTTAAAATCAAGAATTAAAAAAAAAAAAAAGAAATTATTACATTAAATAAATTATCACAACCAGGAATAGTATTAAACACAGCGATCGGCTTTTCATGCGGCAAGCGACAGCCTACGTCATAATTATGCAGCGGTAGTTCAAGAGGGATGTTCATTACTGCTTAGAAATGGGAAAAGTTATTGCCTCTTAACAGTTCCAACTGTTCCAGTTCGTTGAAGATGCTAGGTTTCAGATAACAGTTCCGAAATAACAGTACCATATGTAACTACACAGATGCACAGTGGTATCTTGGAACATGTACTTATGACTGGTACTGATGGAACAGGGGTATGTAAGTAAGACTATTGTAATGGAACAGTGGTATGCAGGGGCGGCTTTTGGGGTAAGGCCAGTGTGCCATGGCACCACCAATGAAAGAAACAAAAAATCATATCCTAGAAAGCAGTTGTAATAGTTTATTTCTACACATTTTATTCGTATTTCATTTGAACGAGCGCGCGCACAGATCCGGACGCACTCTTGCAGCGTTTTTCCGAACGTTGGAGCCACTTCTGTGTGGCACTGCTTCCATCCATATAATACTGTACAAAAGGTTACTGATTCTAGTTTATATGCGTTTCTTATGGTAGACTTGAGCCGAATTCAATTTGACTCAGTAGTTAATATTCCGCCCGCTAGAGCACGGCAATGCAAAAATTTCGCTAGATGGCAGGATTGTTGGGGACGTTAGGAAGGGAATCATCTCCCGCACGAAACACAAGTTAAAGTTCCGCGCCAAATATTAATGTAATGTTGCCAATTCAAAACTAATGCACATAACTTGGATTTGAATGTGTAAATTATTATCTATTTAACTATATTGAACGCAGAGACAGTCATGGTTCTTTTTAGAAAGATAAATATTTTTTTCATATTATGTAAAACTGTTTGTTAATGTTGTGTAATATTTGTTTTATTTTGCGGCAACTAAATATCGCTACACTGTTGCTATAGTATCCATGCTTCTGTTAACGATACATGAGATCTGTGCAGGATATGAACATGTGTTATTCAGGCCGCTGCCTTGGATTTATCCGCCTGTTAAATAAAGTGCAAAGTGTTTGTTTATTATCTACATCACTGTTTATCTCGTGTGTTTTTGCTAGTAATTTTACTAGTTATGAAAGTTGTTTGTATTTGACTAAAAATACTGTGAAAGTTTTGATTATATGTATCTGTAAATTTCGTTATTAGTTTCGGAAATGTTATTGTAACTGTTACTAGCTGCATTATTAACTATACACCTGGTAAGATAGCTGGTTTAATTAATGTGTTTTATTTAACATAATGCAAACGTGAACTGCGAAATTATCAATTTCACTAGGGTAATTTGCGTACAACCTTTTTTCGTTTTTGGCACCGCCACCAGAATGCCTCATCGCCGTCACTGGTGGTATGTACGTAAGACTATTGCAATGGAACAGTGATATTTCAGAACAGGTACATACTACTAACATCTAATGGAATAGTAGTATTTGGAACATGTACGTAAGACTAGTATGAAATGTAACAGTGGTATTTTGGACGCTAAATGACCACATACTTCTCAGTGTGATGCAGTATGATGTCATAATGAGCTGAGATGTGACTTCTTAGGAAAGAAATCATTTCTAATGCCAAATTGAATTCGTAGATCAGGTTTGTTCGAAGCAGGAAATGTAATGCAGTTATAAATTATTTGTAAAGTGGCCACGAAATCGAAGTGGATCCCAATGGTAAATAAAAGCTCACCTATTCTTTCTCTTCTGCTCAGCTCAAGTTCACAATGGCGTTCAATTTCTACAAAAATTAATAAATAAAGCTATAATCATTTCGGCCGTGCTAAAATTCATATTAATACCGACATGAAGAGTAATAATCATTGGAATGAAAGAGTAAAATTTACCTTTGTATTTTCGTAAATAAAAAACTTCAATAAAACAGTCATGTTTCAACAGAATTTAGTTACACTTATTTACTTATCTTCAGAACTAAACCATGCTAAGGATTTCTATGGCTTTGAAAGTCTATTGGCTATGGTTGGGTTTCTATGTATGTATGTATGTATGTATGTATGTATGTATGTATGTATGTATGTATGTATGTATGTATGCATGCATGCATGTATGTATGTATGTATGTATGTATGTATGTATGTATGTATGTATGTATGTATGTATGTATGTATGTATGTATTTTAGTAGGTTATTTTACGACGCTTTATCAACATCTTAGGTTATTTAGCGTCTCAATGAGATGAAGGTGATAATGCCGGTGAAATGCGTCAGGGGTTCAGCACCGAAAGTTACCCAGGATTTAAAACGGAACAAATCTCAACCAGGTAACTTGCCCCGACCAGGAATCGAACTCCGGCCACCTGGTTTCGCTGTCGGACGCACTAATCGTTACTCCACAGGTGTGAACTTGTGTGTGTATCAATGACTATCTCATTATCTTCCGTATCGTATTTATTCTTGTGCGACAGCATGTCGCCAACGTTACGCGATGAACTTCAGAATGTGCGTTCGCGTTTGTGTATGTACAGTACATACAATGTACAGTACATGAGTATAGCCCTATCTGTGTGTGTGTGTGTGAGAGAGAGAGAGAGATAGAGAGAGAGAGAAGAGATAGCATATTTAGATTTACCGCAAGATGAGGAATTATCAGACGTTAACAGAACCGAAGAATCACCTTAGTTCTTGGAATTATGTCTTATGGTTGTTTGTATACACAGCGTCTTTTTAGACTACTTCAAGTATAGAAATGGGAGGCTTTTAAGCTATCAATTTATTGAATAAACTTCATTTACCATAAATTTTATCCAAAGGAAACCATTAAACGTTTCTTAAAATCACGAAATTTGATTGAAGAATAGAATGCGATTTATGTGAGAAGAGAGGGAAAACAGAATCAAAAGCGAAGACGCTCTTTCATAGATAACTCGACTATTTTTACTTTTCATCAATCTCGAATATTTTTCCAAGACGATGCAACTGAATAGGCCTAGTAAAGGCATTCTGCAATGTAATTTATTGATGCAGTGTTGCCATATTTAGCGATAAGTAGCTAAATTTAGGGAATTTTGAATCAGTCTCGGCGACAAATTTTATAAAATACGATTAGCGACTTTTCTGCTGATTTTTATATTCTTCCACTTTTTCCTTTCTTTTAAGTTAAAACATTCAACTGAAGTCAGGCACTTCTTAGTTTTAGAAGAGGCATGGTGCATGACTGAGTAGTCTAATGATTCATACGTGAACGCCCTGATCTCATATATTTGTGATCAGTGATCAGGGGTGAAAGATGATGATTCAATTATTCTCACGGGTTGGGTCTCTCTCTCAATGCTACTGCTCCAACAACGATAAACGGTGGCAACTTTGATTGACACGTGACGAGTCACGAGCTGCAGCTAATATAATCTTGGTTCTTCCCTGCAACGCGGAGATTTTCCACTCCGAACCTACCCGAGGCAATTGAGTTTTGGACAGTTCCTGTAAAGCAAATGAGACTGTAGTTTTTGCTGGTTTTATATATTTTAATATATAAGATTTTAAAAGTGTTAGATTTTACAAAAAAAAAAAAAATGTGGTCAAACGCTTGGGAGAAAATTTCCACACTTACAATTTGCCAGAAAGTGTAGTGTCAATGATTGGATCAAGTGCAGTGTATTCACAATCAGCTGTTCCCACATCTTCCACCTCAACATCACAGCCGTCAACAACACAGACTCCGCAGAAGAGGGTGACGACGAGGAAATTATATTTTTCTCCGCATATGTATGTTTTTCTTATTTTTATTTAGTGATATTTATTATTCTAACTGTAGTGACTTTCGAGGAATATCACTTTTGTTGACGTCGTACAAAATTTTGTGGAATATCCTTTTGAGAAGATTAACTCCATATGTAGATGAAATTATTGGGGATCATCAGTGTTGTTTTAGGCGTAATAGATCGACTATTGATCAGATATTGGAGAAAAAATGGGAGTCTAAGGGTACAGTACACCAGTTATTCATAGATTTCAAAAAGGCGTATGACTCGGTTAAGAGAGAAGTTTTATATAATATTCTTATTGAATTTGGTATTCCCAAGAAACTAGTTCGATTAATTAAAATGTGTCTTAGTGAAACTTACAGCAGAGTCCGTATAGGCCAGTTTCTATCTGATGCTTTTCCAATTCACTGCGGGCTAAAGCAGGGAGATGCACTATCACCTTTACTTTTTAACTTCGCTCTAGAATATGCGATTAGGAAAGTTCAGGATAACACAGAGGGTTTGGAATTGAACGGGTTACATCAACTTCTTGTCTATGCGGATGACGTGAATATGTTAGGAGAAAATCCACAAACGATTAGGGAAAACGCGGAAATTCTAGTTGAAGCAAGTAAAGCGATAGGGTTAGAAGTAAATCCCGAAAATACAAAGTATATGATTATGTCTCGTGACCAGAATATTGTACGAAATAGAAATATAAAAATTGGAGATTTATCCTTCGAAGAGGTGGACAAATTCAAATACCTTGGAGCAACAGTAACAAATATAAATGACACTCGGGAAGAAATTAAACGCAGAATAAATATGGGAAGTGCGTGTTATTATTCGGTTGAGAAGCTTTTGTCATCTAGTCTTCTGTCAAAAAATCTGAAAGTTAGAATTTATAAAACAGTTATATTACCGGTTGTTCTGTATGGTTGTGAAACTTGGAGTCTCACTTTGAGAGAGGAACAGAGATTAAGGGTGTTTGAGAATAAGGTTCTTAGGAAAATGTTTGGGGCTAAGAGGGATGAAGTTACAGGAGAATGGAGAAAGTTACACAACGCAGAGCTGCACGCATTGTATTCTTCACCTGACATAATTAGGAACATAAAATCCAGACGTTTGAGATGGGCAGGACATGTAGCACGTATGGGCGAATCCAGAAATGCATATAGATTGTTAGTTGGGAGGCCGGAGGGAAAAAGACCTTTGGGGAGGCTAAGACGTAGATGGGAAGATAATATTAAAATGGATTTGAAGGAGGTAGAATATGATGATAGAGAATGGATTAATCTTGCTCAGGATAGGGACCAATGGTGGGCTTATGTGAGGGCGGCAATGAACCTCCGGGTTCCTTAAAAGCCAGTAAGTAAGTAAGTAAGTAAGTAAGTAAGTAAGTAAGTAAGTAAGTAAGTAAGTAAGTAAGTAAGTAAGTGATATTTATTATTAATTTTTAGCGACATTTCTGGGGATTTTTAACAAACTTTTGAGAGATTTAACTACTTTTTCTTGAAAAGTTAGCGAGATTGTAGGGCGATATGTTGGCAACAGTGTATTGATGACTGAATTTTGTAATGAAGTTGTTTGAAACATCAACATCTCCATACAATTTGTCGTATTTTGGGCCCATCCTAAAAGATAACAGGCGAAATGGTGACTTACCGTTTGAAGTTAAATCGCAGGCAGGGAACAGTCCCAATTCTGAACACAGCACAGTCGAAGAGCTGTAGATAATCCTTGAAGCGAGCGTACGTGCCGCAACTCTCTTCCTGCCACGACTCTCATGCCGATCACATCGCTTCGACATGTCTAAACATGCACAGCTACATAAGCCACAGACCACCGCGTTGTTCGTGGCGTTTGTCTCACCAGGCGATTTACTACACTGCACTCATTGTTTGTTAGTTGAGAAGAGCTCCGGTACTACAAACAACGAACTACACTTTATTCTATCTCTTCCTCTCTCGTAAGACTTTTTCGTTTTTCTGTCTCCTTTTTATTTGTCCCCTCTTCTCCATGTCTTTCTCTGCTATTTTCTGTTTCCTTATTCCTTCCCTACTTCTGTTTCCTCACTTTCTTTTTTCTTTTCCCTTTTTTGTCTGATATTTCTCACCATCTTTTCAATCTCTGTCTTTTTTCCTCTTTTTACTCGTACTTCTTATTGTAGTCTTCGCCTTCTTTCTCTTCTTTAACCTATTTTGCTCCATCTTCTCAACCATCTCTGCTTATTTTCATTAGGACTCCTATTTTTTCTCCTTTGAGCCCCCTTTTTTCGTCCGTTACTCCTTCTTATTCTTTCTTGTTATTTCTTCTTTTTTTCTCTACACCTTATTATTCTTCAATTCCTCTTCTCAATTTTCTACATTATGATCTCTTCTTTTCTGAACTTTCATTTCTCTTAACAGTCTTTTCCGTTTTATTTTGTTTCATCTGTTACCCTTCATGTAGGGTAAGGTTGCCTATTTCCGTGACATATTTAATAAAGTCTATATTTACGCCAAAATTGTAATTAAAATTTTCAAATAACCTAAATGACGTTATTTGGACCTTCAGCTACAATTTTTACAACATTTAGTGTCAACAGTTTCACAAGTTTGATATCTAATATATGATTCGACCTGGTTGGCGAGTTGGTATAGCGCTGGCCTTCTATGCCCAAGGTGGCGGGTTCGATCCCGGGCCAGGTCGATGGCATTTAACTGTGCTTAAATGCGACAGGCTCATGTCAGTATATTTACTGGCATGTAAAAGAACTCCTGCGGGACAAAATTCCGGCACATCCGGCGACGCTGATATAACCTCTGCAGTTGCGAGCGTCGTTAAATAAAATATAACTTTAAAACTTTGTTATACAGTGGCTCCTAAATCCGTGACAGAGATCCAAATTCCGTGATAGTGGTTTCCTAATTCCCTGATACTAAAATAATCCTTATTAACTGTTCAGAAAACAAACGTGTATTTGGAAAAACACTTTAAAGTCATAATATATTATTGTTTTAATAAGGATTAAGCAAGAAATTACAACACAGAAAAAGGGCCTAAGTGACAAATTTCATAGAAAATACTTGTGTAACTACAGGAATACATATTTCATATTAATATATTATAAACAAAATAAACTGAAAGTTAAATTCAATATAAAATTAAATTTGAATAAATTGAATTATAACACAATTATTTATCATTATTTATATTCCTAACAACAGCAGTAATTAAGTTAAATATATGCTCTATTATTTTATTATAATTATAATTGATGTTTTCTATAACTTATTTCTATTATTATTTGCACGAACTATTTTCTTTCATAGACATTAATTTTCACAATTTAGCGTTGGCATCGCTGGTCGAGTGAGCCAGGAAGGAGAAATATGAAAATAAATCTGGGAAAGCTCCTGTAGCATTGTTATTGTCTCACAATGTTTAAATAATCATTGATTCAGCTGACTATATATAATCTACAATAATATATTATTTTTATATTGCTATATTAATTCTTACCTCAAATATAAAATGTTTCTTCAGAAGTGTCACAAGAGAAAGAAAAACTTACTGGTCAACCACCTTTCACTGAACAAAAGCTTCTGCAGTTGACTGCTTCTATTCAAAAGGCGGGTAGTCAATAGAATTGAAAAGAAGACATCTCCTGGCATCTGTTAGGTATTTCAAAAACTTAAAAGTCAGAGACCACAACTCCATGGCAGTCAATTGAAATTTTATCACGGGATTAGGGATATCACGGAATTAGGCACCTTTACCCTACTTGTTTTTGAAACGTTATCTCTTTATTTCATTATTTCTTTTCTTATTTTTACTTCTCTTCACACTTCGTCTCCTCTTTATGTTTTCCTGCTTGTTTATATTATCCTACTCCTAGTCATTATACAGTATATCGTATTTTCTTTTTTCCCCTTCTTTATTACTATTCTCACTTCTTTTACTCATATTGTATTTTCTTTCCTAATTATTCTTCTCTTCCTTCACCAAATCTTTATTTTTCTTTTACATCTTTTCTTCTTGTGCTCCTTTTTCTTTATTCTTTATCCTTCTTTCCCTTCATTTCGTTTTCATTCTAACTTTTATTTTTATTTTCCACTATTACGCTCATCTCATTTTAATTACCCTTTATCTTTCTTTTCCTTCACATCATACTTATTCTACTTTCTCTGCTTTTACTTTCTTATTGTGCTCCTTTCTCTTTCTTTCCTCTGTCTTCTTTCCCATCACCTCTTTCGCACTTTTCTATCTTCTTTCTTTATTTCTTCTACTCATCTCTTTTCTTTCCTTTCATTGTTTTCTTGCTTCATCTCATTCATATTCTTCTTTCTTCTTCCCTTCCCTTCTTCTACTCTTCTATCTCCTTCTCTCTTTATTCCACTTTTACTTTACATTATTCATATTCTTCTTTCTTCTGCTCATCTCTATTCTTTCCTCTTTATTTATCTTTTTTCCCATATTATTCATATGTTTCTTTATTCTTCCCTTCGCTTTCTGTACTCCTCACTTTCCTTCCCTCTTTATTCTTTTTTTCCTTCACCTCATTCATATTCTTCTTTCTTCTTCCCTTTGCTTCTTCCGCTTCTCTTTCCTTTCCTATTTAGTCTTCTTTTCCTTCACCTCATTCATATTATTCTTTCTTCTTCCCTTCTCTTCTTCTGCTCCTTTTTCCTTTCCTATTTATTCCTCTTTCCCTTTACCTCATTCATATTATTATTCCTTCCCTTCGCTTCTTCTACTTCTCTCTTTTCTTTACTATTCAGTCTTCTTTTTCTTAATCTCCTTCACATTATTCTTCCCTTTTCTTCTTCTAATTCTCTTTTCCTTTTCTCTTTAGTCCTCTTTTCCTTCACCTCATTCTTATTCCTTTTTCTTCTTCCCTTCCTTTCTACTACTCTTCTCTCTTCTTTCCTCTTTTCCTTCACATTATTCAGATTTTCCTTTCTTCTTCCCTTCGCTTCCTTTCCTCTTTATTCTTATTTTTCTTTATCTCATTCATTTTATTCTTTTTTCTTCACTTCTCTTCTTCTACTCCTCTCTTTTCTTTCTTATTCTTCTTTTTATTCATCTCATTCACATCCTTCTCCCCTTTCTTTTTTCTATTCATCTCTTTTCTATCCTCTTTATTTTTCTCTTGTTTATTTCATATCCTTCTCTTTCTTTTCTCTATTTTTTCTTCTACTTCTCTAGTTTCTTCCCTGTCCGCTTCCTTTCCTTCTCTTCTTACTACTGTACTTTTTCTTCTTATTTCTACTTATTCTTCTCTTTTATCATTCTTTGTATTATTTTTCTTCTCTTTTCTCTTGTACTATCTCTCTTTCTTCTGTCTTCTTTTTCCTCCTCTCCCCTATTTTCTTATTCTTTTCCCTCGTTCTTGAGTTTAAATATATGAAAGAAAGGGAAATGGAAGGAAGAAAGAGAAAAAATATGACATTTTACATTTCTGCTAGCGGTTTGGAAAGAAGATTTGTCAGGATTCACGATGTATTGAATTCAATTAAAGTAAAAATTTCATACTTTATATAAAGAGCCATATCTTTCACCGCCTAGCATTTCACAATAACCTTTTGAATCATGTGTATATGTATGCGTGTGTATTTTTAAATTTACTTTGTACTTTAAGGGGAAACTATGGTTAAATAATGCTGAAAAATTAAGAAAATTCACTTTTTTATTATCGTAATCATTATATTTGAGACTGTTTTAAATGATCTAACTTTATAATTAAAACATATGGCCAGACATACGGTACGTGAGTTGAGAGAATTTTTTTAATGCTGTTTTCTCGACTTTAAAGTTTTAAGCAGTTTATTAAAAATGAAACCCCTCGCACAACAGTTATTGTCAGATTGACCTGGAACTTCACACAGAAATCAATTAAATGTTGATAAATAAAATTTAATTAGCATTTGTATGAAATAATAATATTAAGTTCCTTCGGTGCAAATTTTTTACATATGATAATATTGTGGACTTGTTTATGTAGTTTAAATTTCACAAATTTTGGATGAAAATTGTGAAAGTTTTAAACATCATAGAGACATAGACCTATGTGTCCCCTTTATGTTCTTTAATTCAATTCGTGTTCTATATACTTGCACTTTAAGTTAACTGTATAATCATGAAAATTCGATAAGCTTCATTTTATTCAGTGTAATCAAAATAGTCTTCCTAATCTAGAACGGCATCACATCGTTGAGAACATAAGACACTGATGTCGATCCGAGTGCAGTTATTGAATACCAAACATTCGAATGAAGACAAGGGATCATTACTCGAGTATTAATGGAGTTATAATATTCCACAGTATTCGAGTGAAAATTTCAAGTTATATATGTATTCGAATACAAAGTATTCTGATATTGAGAACATTCGATTCTGCTCAACACTACAGTATTCTCGAATCTTTGTTCTGAGCTGTGTGCAATGGCTGCAATGTTATCAGCTACAACGTGCAGTAAACGGACACAAGCGCCATCTCATATCGACGTTCCGAATTTAGTACACCTTGCTCCGTCGCATTCTGTAACCAGGGAAACATAACGTGTTAAGGTGTAGCTTTCAAACTGCTTGGTACTACAGTCAGTTCTTACTTACGCGAATACTGGAGGGGAATTATTTTTTGCCCGTAATAGGATGGTGCCCATGTTGTGGAGGGGAATTTTTATAGAAGACAATTTTTGAATTACCGAACAGTGATTTACATTATTATATGATACGAACAGTGAAAACTTTTTGCAAACATAAACTAGTTAAAGGAAACTATTTTTACTAAAAGTATAATGATGATGGACAAGATGCATGTGGAAAGAAGTTGTCAAATACATCCACTCTAATGCTCAGTGGAGGTTAAGGAATGTAAGCGGTGCATATGAAGCAAGAGAACATCGCCAAACTACGGATTTTCAATTTTTTTTTCAGTAAAACTTCTTTTATACGCTTCACACTTATACGTTTTTCACACTTAGGCCGTATATGTTTTTCTTGTAAAGTCCCGGCAAAATTCTTGTATTTTCCAAGTTAATGTATTTCAGTTATACTTTTTCTCTTATACAATCATATTTTAAACGCCGTTGGAGAACGTGTAAATGAATTGTAATGAATTTATGTAACAACTCCTACAAGAGACAAAGGAAAAAGGCACAAACATCATTTGAACATTGAAATATTTGTGAAATATAATTATGAATGATGACTATTTATTTATAAATTAACAGTACTTCACTTTTTGTAAGGGAAAACAGTATGGACTGTACTTGAATTATATTGTGTCTCGAAGCATTGGAAGAAGAAAAAATACTGGTACGTAAGGACATATGAGAGGGTCAGAAGTATAAAGGTATAAATATAAGTATAAGTGCACTTAAGTTATTTGTGAAGAAATGTAGTTGAAAGTACTTAAGCTTTCGTAAGTTTCGTGAAATTTTTTATTTCAATTTTAGTGTCAGATATGGTTAAAAGGTATATCCCTTTACAACTAAAATTTTATATGTTTTAGCACTTAATTTATGTTCTTAGAAATGTCACTTGTACCTCTGTGCTTCTGAAACAACATATACTTCATATACAAACTGAAAAATAAAAAAGTAGTTATTTTGTAAACTTTTATTTCATTGCTTATTTGTTGCAATTGCAATGTGTACATATAATGTCGAAACATATTTCCTTTAATTACAAGAATTCATTTTTCTCACTTGAAGGCCCTGCCGCGGAGTTTGACGTTTATTTTTAGACATAACATTCTCTGTAACAGGTAATATTACGATAACAGTTGCAATCATTAAAACGTAAATGATTGTCTATCAGTCGACTCCTTAGCCTAGATTTGTTAGGCTAAGTTTCATGAAAGAAAAAAATACGTACTGTCGAAGACTCATATTATTTCTGAGACAATTTTTATTTCATTGTCATTGTAAATACCTCGAAATAAATGTAAATACCTCGGAATAACATTTAGCAGCGATCTCGGCTGGGGGGAACACGTTACAGACACAGCGGGAAAAGCATGGAGAGTGTTACACTTTGTGATGAGGGTACTAAGAAAAGGTTCTGACAAATCCAAAGAGATTGCATATAAATCACTAGTACGTCCAGTAATGGAATATGGTGCTGCATGTTGGGATCCTTACAGATTAGAACATATTAAGACACTGGAAAAGATTCAAAAACGGGCTCTTAAGTGTTGTCGGAAAAATTCACCATTAAAATGGGACACACTCACGGACAGGAGAACGCGAATTCGATTATGCGCACTGTTCAAAACATACAGAGGTGAGCCTGCCTGGAGAGAAATAAAAAATAGGTTGCAGCTGCCAAATTACTCTTCAAGGAACGACCACTCATATAAATTGAGGGAAAGAAGGCAGAGAACGGACACTGGAAAGTTTTCTTTTCTCAATCGTACTATCAGGGACTGGAATGCTTTACCTGCAGACTTACTAAAGGCTTGACCAGCAACCAAAAATGCATTTAAAAATAGGCTTAAGGACCTTACTAATAGACGGTAATTATACACAGTAGTTAAAGGGTGTAAATGATATGTTGTTATTGAAGTGTTGTATCAGTGAAGAATTATGTTGTGTCAGTGAAGTGTGTTGCATCAGTGAAGACGTATGTCGTGTCAGTGAAGTGTGCTGTGTAAGTGAAACGTGTTCCTGTCAGTGAAGTTTTATAGTTTATAGTGGCAGTGCAAAGAATTAGAACAGTGAAATGTTTTTGAAGTGTTAGTGAAATCAGGATAGAATCAGTGAAATGAGTCGTAGTTCCAGTGCAGTGAGTGAGTTGACAGCGAAATGAGTGTAATGTTGAAAGGTACTTGTGCAGATATGATCATATACTCGTGGGTTTTAGTTCGATCTTAGTTTTAAGATACAAATTAGAATATTTCAAATGTTATTTTAAGTGATCGTTTCATTTAATTTAGTATATTCCTTGTTGTTATTATTATTATTATTATTATTATTAATTATTAGTATTATTATTAATTGTATTTTTAATTAATAAGTTTATTATTGTCATTATTGAGTGTAATTAGTTACCACTGCCACCGGGTATATATCCATTGCAGTGTGAATAAATACATACATACATACATACATACATACATACATACATACATACATACATACATACATACATACATACATACATACATTATCTAAAAAATGTAACAAACCTCCTACATCTATATTAAGTATTACATTACATAATTCTGATTGTTGTCTTATACAGTGTAAATGTCCGATTATTAAAGAGTCCTCTGAAGTTAAGTATTTAGGCATAATTTTCGATAATCATTTAAAATGGAACCAACACATTAATTACCTTTGTAATAAATTACGTAAAATAGTATATTATTTTGTTTTATTGAGGAATTACTTGTCAATAAGTTTATTACGCACAATATATTTAACTTTATTTCAATCGGTAATTATGTATGGAATTTTAGGATGGGGTAGCTCATTTAAATCCAATTTTAATCCACTTTATTTATTACAGAAGAAAATAATTAAAATATGTCTTCATAAACCTGTTGATTTTCCATCTCAAAATTTGTTTTTAGACTTTAATGTACTTAACGTAAGACAAATTTATTATGTTGTATTAATAAAATTCATACATAAAAATCGAAATAATTTTGAAATTATTGTATTCTCATAGTTATGAAACAAAAGGTATGAATTCTTTGAGATTGTTTGAACCAAAATGCAACACTGTTACAGTATTTAATCATAGTAGTAATTTAGGCCCAAGAATATATAAAAAATTTATATTTAAATATCCTAATCTTGTCAATTGTAATAGTTCTAGTATTAAATTTAAAAAGTTATGTAATCTTATGGATTTTATAAAAATTGAAAAGTTGTGAATTTAAATTTATATACTATAATTGCATAGTAGACATAAGACAAAATGTATTGTATAATTATTAATTCCAATTCAGGAATCCGCCCCTGAGCACGAGTTCTACTCTTTCAGGGGCGAGCTAAAAGTTTTTCTGTATATATTATATTTTATGTTAGAATTATTAGCAAAATAATAAATAAATAAATAAATAAATAAATAAATAAAATAAAAAATAAAAATTGAAATAACTGAGGATGATGTGATGACTTAAATGCTCTTTACTCTTTAGTTTGAGGTCGAGTGATGCACTGTATTCAATTTGTATTCCCCTATCACGTCTAGCGTAACTGTAGGTAGGAGAGGGATATCAGGGAAGGCAAGGTTTAAACGCGTGCTGTTGCTGGAACGAAAATAAAGAACAGTACGTGAAAGAACGGGATGAGTACACTGGTGTAGGTCTACACTTTTAATAGAGACTTCAAGGTACGGGTTACCCCTGCGGTGGCTGAGTTACCAGACCTCCGGCCTATCACGCAGGCGGCCCAGGTTCGAGTCCCGGTTAGGTCTGGGATATTTCGTTGAAAAATACATAGTGAAACTTGCGGCGGACAAGATCGCAGTTGGGGTTTTTCTCGGAGTTCTCCTGTTTTTTTTCCATAGTAGGCATTTACATCTGTACAAAGCAGTTAACACATTTTTAGCTTCAGAACACTAGCCAATTAAAGAAATGATACCTCTAAATAGTTTATACTATAGTTGTAATATTTTTTTACCCTCAAAACTTAAGAAGAAAGGTATTCTACAAACAACTTCAAATTAGTGTAACTCTGAAAATATTGAGATTAGGACACATGTTTACATGACATTTTTTGCTCAGAATGTCTTCGGAAATAAGCCCCTTAAGCGACGGTAAATCTTCGTGGATCACCCTGTATAGTCGAAACCAGTGAGTGAAATAACATTATTGAGAAGCTTTTTTATATAAAAATATTCCGAAATGAGATGCTGAATGAACGGGAATATGGCGTGAAAGAAATCGCGAAACAAATCGACGAAAATTGAACAAAAAATATAACTTTAACTTGCTTTTTCTACATTAAAAAAGTGCCTTAGACCAATGTTGCGCTGATCCCCTCAATTTAATACTATTCACTTTTGTCGCGATTAGCAGCTACATAGGCCTACTCATTACACAACTTTTTTCTTTAATTATAATTTTAAATGTAATACCGTTTATAAAGATGCTTCTCAAATAGAGCAATTCTGGCTCTACGTGTAGAATATCTGAACATTAACATTGTCCTTCAATGATCACCTCCTGTCGACCTCACTTTTAAATGCATACCTGGTTGTCAATTTATTCAAATGTCAGTCATTTGAATAATTCGATAGTAGAAAGCTGCAAATAGTTCGTGCACATAGCCGAAAGGTGGCAGGTGTGATTTCTATTCACGAAACAATTCCGAGAAATAGCGACTACAGGATGAAAAGGGAAAGTGTAGTACCGGCAAGGACAACGATTAAACAATGAAACTGAGACGACGAAAGATGGATTAATTTGAGCTCCTGCCGTTACAGCTGTACAGACATAATCAATTTCAAGTCTCCGATGTAACGTCTGAATGCTAACAAATTTCTGCTGGTTTGTCTCAAAGTTCTGTACTGTCCTCATTTTTGTAATACACAGTTGATATTCTTATTCCTGCTTCCCTAGACAATCTCAGATGCTGATGATACAGCAGCGAGGCTGAAACACTTGGCCACGTACTGGGGTTCTGTAAGAAGCGAGACTTACTGCGTAACAATAGACACCATCGTCCGCATACAGCCAGGAATGTCAATCGATGCCCACAGGAGCAAGCGCGCGCTTTAGAGCCCAGGAGAACCTGAGCGCCTTAAGCAGAAAGGAAAGAGACAGACGAAAGTGGTGGTATATGCCGCTTGGTCGAGCTATATTCAGGGATGGCCAGCACTGATTCAATAGATGAAGGGAAGAGAACTTATTAAAACTGTATCCATGTTAATTTTTAGATTTGCCTGAGAAGTATAAGTGCATTATAAGAATGTAAGTTTTAATTTTAATGCTCATTTTTCACAAATTTGATTTTTTTATTCAAAAGAAATATTTTCTCAACTTTTTGTATAGAAAAGTGAAATTTTCAGGTATAGGCCTATTTATTTAGTAGCCTTACAGAATGTTTTCGTAAATCTAATATACCGTATATACGTATTCCTGAAGATAGTGTATTGAAAATTTTGAAAATATTCGCATGGAAATTGTTTGTAAGGAAATGAATTAACAAAGCAACTACTGTTACATCATAAGCAAAAGATACGTGCCCATGTGTTGTAAAAATGTCAGCTCTATAGCTTGAGCAGATTTCGAGAAAATAATTGAATATTCTGATGATAGGAAGTTGCTCACAAATATCACCTTAAAAGCATAATGCTATAAGAGTTTTGTTATGTAATATTAGTTACACTTAAAACAGATACATTACCTAGGTAACTTTGCTTTGTACTGTAATATTGTTTTGATTAGTTTATTGATTACTTTTGTAAGGCTAAAGGTACCATTAATATAAATTCCAACTTATCATGTTATACTCAATCTCTTTCTTTGGAATATCACTTTCTTTATGAATGATGCGTTTCATCCATTTAATACAATATAATATTATACTACTATGGAATTTAAGCGAATATTCCTTCCTAACTCTCTATTATGTTGTTAAGATTTAAAACACAAGTGCAATATTAAGAAATCAGTGTTAGTACATTTGTTTTACAGACAATATAGATAATATTAAACAGAAAGAAGCCATATAAAATAACGACATAAAATTTCACGTTCCGTTTGAAGTTTGTGCACCACTGTTTTGTTAATCCAACAGTTTGCTTATTCATATACACAACCCTTCCTCTTTCCATACTTAGTGCTTGATGCCCGCGCACGACGTCAAGGTCAGAAAAATGCGCTTGCTTTGGCATCACTGGCTTAGATGAATAGCTACTGCGCCAGCGTCGACTTACTTCGTGGGATTTCTGAGTTCATAATCCTGGTAATTCTAAATGGAATTTGTGATGAGCTATAACAGTTTCCAATTTAACACTGTTTTACTTGTATGATCTAATATAATTCGACACTGTTTTAAAAATTACGCAATTTTAAATATTGTAATTTAACTGACTGCGTAAAATCACACGTTAGTTTTAAGAAGAAAAAGTCATCTGTAATATATTTTTTTAGTCGGTTATTTAACGACGCTGTATCAACTACTAGGTTATTTAGCGTCGATGAGATTGGTGATAGCGAGATGACATTTGGCGAGATGAGGTCGAGGATTCGCCATAGATTACCTTGCATTCACATTACGGTTGGGGAAAACCTCGGAAAAAACCCAACCAGGTAATCAGCCCAAGCGGGGATCGAACCCGCGCCCGAACGCAACTTCAGAGCGGCAGGCAAGCGCCTTAACCGACTGAGCCACGCCGGTGGCTTCTGTAATATGTGTTTGTTATGTTGGCTCCATGCGACTTTAATTGGAGAAATATGCGTCAATGTCTTTTATTATAGAACTGACTCATCCGTATATCTGAACCCATTTCTTGATACTATTTTGTATTACTGGACTTATATTGTTTTAAGAAGCGTCAGTGAAATAACCATATCAAATTTCCGAGTTCTAGACTCATGTTTCCAAACGAAGATAAGATTTTACCTGCAAATAAGTAAAAAAAAATCGTCGTATGTTGCTATAATTGCTTGTGAGGGTGAGATTAACTTAAAAAATATGTGTACTCATATGATTTTGTAAAAAGAAAATGCCATTAGTCATCAATTAAAAGCTTTATTTTTTTCTTCAATTGAAAACATCTTTCCTTAAATCACTTAAACATAATGCACATCTTCAGACATCATTATAAAGTTAGTAATATTTTACACTTAAAAATTATTTTTACATTATTTTCAGGTAAAAGACATAACTTCATCATGTTTTATTTACATTCATGTGTAATTTCGTTGAAAATACAATAGGGTAAACTGGGGTCTGTTTGACAGTCGGGCATGTTGGACACTCTGTACTTTAACGTGTTACTTCGCCACTTGTGGGCACCACATTCTGCTAGAAGTCAACGACGGAAGTAGCCACGAGTGGGGCTACGTCCGTCATTGACTTCTAGCAGAATGTGGTGCCCACAAGTGGCGAGGTAACACGTTAAAGTACAGAGTGTCCAACATGCCCAACTGTCCAACAGACCCTAATTTACCCTATATTGAGTTATTCAATAGTCACTAAAGTCTTGGAAGTCCCATAATTTCGTAAAAATTAAGTTAATAAAGAAAAATAATACAGTTTTGTTAATAAAAGAATGGGGTTTAGTTTCGCAGGAAATTCTGTGTCATTATTGTTGCTATGGCAAACGAGTTGCATAGCACTTTAAGCTATTGTTGAATAAGTTGATGTGTTTTTTTTCCAAATTATAATAATAAAATAATGGTGTTGCCTCTACAAATGTGAATTGGTCTTATTCAGTGTTTGTGAATGTAATAGAAATTGTTCCCGCGCACTGAGAAGATTCTGAACTTTAAATGGTTTTCAGGTATGGACCATGGAATTTGTCATCATTGTGGAAGATTGTAAAAAAATTTGAAGAGACCGGTTTCGTGGTAGATAAAAAATGACGGGTGATTTAAGGAAAAACCCAAAGATTGCGTGAAACGTTTATATAGGTGAAGAGATGAGACCTGGCATGTGAGCTGCGCATGAGGGTAACGAATGAGCCATCGGAAAGAGAGTTTGTTTCACGATGAATAATACCATACGAATCTATTGACACGGAAGTTCATCTCAGACTAAAAGTTATCTCCCCCCTCAATACCTATTGGTGATATAGCCATGGTACATGATACGATCTCAAGACAGGTCTTACCTCCTCTACGGTACTCTAATATAATTGTAAAACATAATATTTAGGTAGTATTTATTTAACAGTATTTCATATTGAAATATAAACATAATCCATATCCCAATATTTTCATGACTGTGTGTGGAAAGTATCGAGGCTTATTAAATAGAGAATACAGAGAGATAGACTGTGTGGAAAACTACTTAGCTTACACTTCTGTTTCTATAGCACCACGAGTGACATCATCGTATTACAATAAAACGGAAAAGTTTTATCCATATATGGTTCCGCTTGAACATTTCATGTTAAAACTTTGTGGTAGAGTAAAGTGAGTAGAAAGCGATATGAATGTTGGTATGTTTTTACAAAAAGTCCAGGAAATTAGACAAAATTCTGAATATGGAATATGCCGTGTGAATGAAGTTGCCGGAGACAGTAAACCAGCTAGTCAACAGAGTTGCATATCTTCAGAAATTTCTTTACACATGAAAACTCCCACTATTTTATTAACGAACTTACTTCTTGTCATAGAAGGACTTTAAAATCTTTCGTGACTTTCGAATGATCCTATGCTGTACATCTGAGATGAAAATATTTAAGTTTTTCTTGATCCTTTCATCAATTGAATCGTTCATTTGTAAAAACCACATGAGTCCATATTTTTACGAAAATGAGTCACCGGTACTATAGGAAGCACTATGGGTAGACGCATCATTTCCAGTCAAAACAACATGAGTCCGATCATTATTAAGCATTCTATAAAATCTTAAAATATTGAGTTCTTTCAAAACTACATCAGTCCTGACTCATGTGGCTTTAATGCTTAACGCCATGGTGCAGCCATGACGCATTTGCTATCATGCACTTCTTTGTCAAGGTGTTGGACAGTGAGTGTAGTTCCAAGAGTTAAGTAGAAGAAAAAATAATCAACAGTGTTCTATGAAAGCATCTGTACCGGATAGAATAGACATTTTGAATAAAACTATGTCATTTGAAAGCAAAAATGAACAAGATGTACCTGTGTACTTTTAAGGACTTGTAGAAGTGCATGATATAAAAAGAAAAAGTCCGCGAAGAGAGATCCCAACGCAAAAAACATCGTCTTTTTTGGAGGTATAATATCCAATTTATGTTATTTTATTATTGTGAACAAAATATATGTCTGTACTCATACATTGTTATTAAACATGTGACACACTGGTATGAAAATTAATTACTTGCGAATAACTTTTTTTTTGAGTCGGCTATGATATTTTCAATTTAATTTGTTAATGACATGAATCATTTTGAATATGAAATAAAAGTAAGAATATAAATTGATTGGAAACTGTATAATAATGTATTTCACACTACAACAAACAATACACTTCATATTTTGTCAGGATACTGGAGTTCTTGTTATTGGTACTTGTTAAAACTACACGAGTCCAAGAAATTAAACAATATTTTAAGGTGATATGAAATGAGATACGGTAATTAAGATACAAAGCTTTTGTAATCAGACATACTAATGTATGATCCTTCTGTAAAAATTTCACAGACTTAACAGAAAATCCATTAACTATAGGTAGTTTTTTCTATTTTTCTCGAAACTTATTTTCTGTGACTCATGTGGTTTTACAAATGACCGATTCAATTCATTATTCATATGAAGGTAGTAATTATCATAAAATTATATGCACATTCTTTATGCTAAAAAGTTGTGTAGTAATTCTTAGCATAAACAAGGCATTATTTCTTGTTGACTCTTATAAAATACTACACACAATTTCTGTAACTCCAACTCTTTCTACATTTCTTTTTCGTTCAGTTTCAAATTTTTAAATGTGTTCAGGAAACCTATTTTATTCATTCTAGTTTTACATTATTTTTCTATTTTCTAATTTTGATATCTTTTCAAGAGCTAAAGAGACATTTCGTAATATAAACTTGTCCTATCTGTCTTAAATTCCAGACAAATTTTCTAAGAGAGATAACAGTTTCACACACAGGGTCATATTTAAGAACGTTATTTTAACTTCACTTTGTCTTGACTTCCCAAAGTCAGAATTTGGGCCATATAAAATAAAGTGCCATATCTGTATTCAGAAACAACAATCATCTTTACATTGAAAAAAGCCTAATGTAGGTAAAAAGCAAGCGAACTTGGTGCTCGACGTCATCATATAATGACGTAATGTTTCCAGCCCACATCTGCGCCATGCGGAAAGTGAGAAAATCATTCATACATTTCGTTTCACTCCTGTTATTGTCAAAAACATCCATTGAAATGAAAGGAACCGCAGATGGTGTAGGCCTACATCAAAGAACTTGCTTTTAAATATAAAGACATGGTTGAAAAGAAGAAATCAAATGTTATTTAGGTTAGGGCTATTTCAGTCCTTAAACTTAACTTTATCGTAGTAAACAAATTTCTCAGTAGTGCTGTTGCGTGACTTAAACTCGCCACCGATTAGCACGGCTAATTAACTTTATTGACTTCGCTTAAGGAGAAGAACCTACAGGAATGACCAAATATGTGTCAAAATTATTAGTCTATTTTTTATTTTTAGCCTAAAAATACTTCATAGTATTGACTTCATCTTAACGAAATAATAATAATAATAATAATAATAATAATAATAATAATAATAATAATGATTTATTTTAGCTGGCAGAGTTAAGGCCGTAAGGCCTTCTCTTCCACTCAACCAGCAAAAAGAGTATATACATATGCATGAACTTACAAAGAATTCAACAATTTGATTTAGATTAGAGTTACATGTATACAAGAGTTATTTATGAATTAAACAACAAAATACTATGAACTATTAATTAAACACTGAAATAAACTGCGTAGCAGAATTAAGCTAAAATACATAGAATGTTGTTAATATATTTCAAATAATATTAGATAATAGAAAGAGATTATTATGATACAATTTTGAAAGTACAGCACAATCAGGATGATGTCTAAAAGAAAGAAGTAACAATGTAGTCAGTGATAGTTTAAATCGATATGATTGGAGTGAAATGCTAATAAGGTTATCTTTTAAGCTGTTCTTAAAGGTGTTTATTGTCTTGCAGCCCCTAATACTTTGTGACAAGGAATTCCATTGACGCGAGGTGGATACTGTAAAAGATGATGAATAACAAGATGTTCTATGAAGAGGTATACTTAGCGTGCCACAGATAAGTGATCTGGTATTTACGTCGTGGTTAGAGTATAGATAAGAGAAACGAGACGAAAAGTAATTTGGTGTTAAGGTGTGCAGAATTCGAAAGAGTAAAGACAAAGAATGTAAAGTTCTGCGTTCTTTAAGTCGGAGCCACGAAAGACTTGTGAGGACGGTGATATGTGGTCATATCGTCGGATGTTGCACACGTATCTGACGCACATATTCTAAGCTCGCTGTAACTTGACTGACAGTTCAGAACTTAGATCACTTAACAAAACGTCACAATAATCGAAGTGCGGCATTACTAGGACTTGTACTAGGGTAAGTTTTAGTTGCTGGGCAAGAAGTTTCTCAAGCGACTCAAACAGTGAATGGAGGAACAGATTTTTTTTTATCGTTTCTTTAACTTGAAAATTCCAACTTAGATTATTATCAAAAAAGAAGCCAAGATTTTTTACAACCGATGAATAAGGGATTAGCGTGTCGTTAGGAAGAAAATAATTCCTTTTACGCCATTTTTAAATAGCTACTGCGCTAAAGTCCATTTATTCTGTGCTCATACTCCTCCGTTGAATACCCGGAGTTTGTTTATTTTACATTTTTCAACATTTAATTTGTAATATCTCAGACAATAAGAGAGATAATTGAATAAAATTTTCAGGGAATATTCTCATATTATAGATGAATAATTCTGTAAGAGGAAATTGTAAAATTGCAAATTATAGAATAAGTTAAAAATAGACGTGCAATTTGTCTTTCTGTTAATAATAATAATAATAATAATAATAATAATAATAATAATAATAATAATAATAATAATAATAATAATCCGTGGCGCCACAGCTCTTGAAAAACCCAGATCGACCAGCCGATTTCTGGCCTCACGTTCACATGCCGAAGCAGAGGTGGACGATCATCCAACCATGATGGAGGTATCGTGTGGTTAATAAGATGATCCCTCAGCCGTTATAGCTGGCTTTTATAACCGGATTTCGCTACCCAAGTGCATCACGATGCTGGGTGGGCACCGGTCCCATAAACTGGCTGAAATATCATGAGAAAATTTCTTTCCTCATGAAGACTCGAACCAGCGCGCATTCCGTAACGCGAGTCCTAGGCAGGACCACGACGTCATGGCACGAGACGAAAATAAAAATATAAAAATTAAAATTTCAAAAAATATTGAAACAAAATTGATTAGCAGTCTTTTAGCTTTCATTTAAGACAAGATTTATGATTCTGTGATACTCTAGAGCAGTGGTGGCGAAAATGTAATCGTGCGCCGAGCCACTGTGTAACCTGCAACTTGCATAGCACCTATGGAGGGAGGCGGACACCCGAAAGGGAAGTGAAGCAACTGTCTGACTTATTAACAGATTTTCATTTTCCTTACGTCAAGCACTTAAATTTAATTTTATGTAGTACAAGGCTACAAACCAATGTTTAGTACGTGTAACGGAGAAAGAAATGAACAATAAATGAACAATATCACAACCTAAAATTAACTGTCTTCAGAATGTATCTGAGACAAAGTTTCAAAATCAGGAATTATGTCACTTACTGCCAGTCGTAGTTGATCACGAAGGTATTTGTCTGTCAGTCGTGATCAAAGTTTGATTTTTACTATTTTAATTGTTGAAAATAATTTTTCACAATCGTAAGTTGTAGGGAACATGGCTTCAGCAGAGCAAGCGAAAGAACGAAGCTTCGGATATTTATTTTTTGGCAAAGATTTGAAAGTTCAACATTTGTCAAGTCCTTACTTCTAGCTTTCATTTGACATCACATAGTAAATCAGTGAGTTCAAATTGAAGAGCTAACCGTATTATTCTTACATCTGCTGAAAAAGGGTCGACGTACAGAGATGATTATGATGATGATGATGATGATGATGACAACAATAACACTTAACCTTTTAATGTTTCATCAGTAACATGTAGTATAATGCCGTTTTATGTTATACAACCGTTTTCCTCGTAATACTCGTGAACAAATCATACATTTAATATTCTCGTCATATTGACAGCAAAAAAATGCGTCCTCCCATTGTACTTGGAACTTTTGTATATGGTTTCGAGAGAGACATATGCCACTCGCAGGTCAGAGACAAATACAAATGGAACAGAGATCGACTCCAGTGGGTGAGAGGGTGGGGGTTGGCAGGGTTAGAAACAAGCGAAATGCACTGCGAGCCACAATGTCTCGCGAGTCACGTTCTCGCCACGGCTGCTCTAGAGAATAGATATTCGTATATAATTTTTTATAATACTGAATTTTTTGCAGTTTTATGTCTGTGACTGTACCATAAAGAAATATGAAAATGTTGTATTTAAAGGCTTCATACACTGATATGAAACTATCTAAGGAAAATAGAGGCTTTACTTAAAATAATATAAGAAAAGAGATTTCGTAGATAGGTCCTTCCCCTTAAATTAACAGTTATCAGTGTTTTATCAGCTAATGACAATTTTGCTCATTAACAGTTAACAGTTGTTCGGTTGTGCTTCACTTGTAAATACCTACTTCTATTTAAACCAATGTTTTTGTAGGGGTGCTGAGATGCGTCACTGTGTAACGACGTATGAAGGAGCTGTAAGTGGAAAACGTTTAGAACAGTCAGACAAAGTGAAGGGCTATGGAACTGTTACTTGAAAGAACTGCAATGTGCAGTATAAATATTAAGCTTTCACCGTTAAGTTTTGTTCGATGTGCGGGCGAAATAACTTTGCCGATATTAGATTGCCATGTGCTAAAATTAAGCATCAATACAAAAAGGATTTTTTCCTAGCCGCGGGGAATTGAGTCTCCCGTCTAGCGGATGAGAACGCTGTAATTCCCGTCACACAGAAGCAGCAATAGGCGGGCGCGCGAACGGCACACGTTATTCATAGACTAATTCTCACCACATGGAAGCAATTTGGGGTAGTTTAACAGGAAAACAAGAACAATATTAATACAGTTTTGTTATGTAAGAGATTATTTGATATTACAAAGTGGGCTCTGGATCTAGCCACTCCAGAAAATTGGGGTGACATCTGTACAGACATATAGATATAATTAAAATGAAGCCCTGAAAGCAAAATTAATTTATGTAGGGCGTAGTAGCCAGTTCAATTCATAGCCAAAATTACCTCTAATAGGGATCACAAGGAGAATTGTAATTCTGAAACATTATCAGAAAACCTGGAATAAGTACCGCAAGGTGACATTCATTGCTTACACTAACAGTTTAAGTAAGAGAAACACTTTGTCTGTCATCCCCTTTCTTCCTCACTTCTGAGTACTACGTGACTTCATGATTAAGGCATTAGTTGTCAGAACCGAACTTCATACAATTTACGGTTGGAAATTATGTCCATTCTGGAATCTGACTTCAATAACTTTGCATATAAAATGCTTCTATCACATTATGCTCTTAGTATAGTGCTTACGACTGACAAAAAATAATAGTTTTTTCGAAGTATTAATATTTTAAATTTAATTTCCTGGCCTATTTTTGGCTTCCCGTCTTGTCTGGTGGTGGAAACTTAAAAGATTGTAACTCTTTCCTATGTCTCTCAACATCTAATGAATTTTCTTGAGCCGTAGAAGGAAATTTCATTTGAGCAACATTATCTCGTTTCTTAATGTTACTACTTCCTCCGTCTTCTGGAAATTTAAGCGTCTCTTTACGATCCAGTGCAATGAAGTGGCCACCAAATACTGGAGCAGCCACGCTTATCACAGGACCATTAATGTCATTGACATCTAATTTGAGGTCTCCAGTTCCAGTTTTGTCGGGAAACTGCATGGGTATTGCCAGCTTATTTTGTTTCAGGGGCGGTCTGTCAATGAAAAATGATTGACTCTGACCATCTTCAATCGGGAAAGATATGGTCTTCAACGCTGAATCCGTATTGTCTTTGGGATCTAGTAACCCCTTTGAGTGTCTGTTTCCGTTGCCAGGAAACACTACTGACAGTCTGTTTCCGGATGGCTCTCGTCTGAAATAATCAGTATCTCGGATTGTGTTAAGTGACGGTGGTTTCAAACTTGTTGATATCTGGTAAGTTTTTGGAAACTGAAGAGGTGTTTGACCGCGATTTCCTTGCGTTCCTCTGGTGTCTTGAGGTCTTCCAGTTGTGGTGAAGCGTGAAAGGCTATTTTGGATGCGGCCTTGGTGGTAGGGTGGGTAATATGGTTGATTCGTGCCAAAGAACCGGAAGAAACCACCATTGTGATTGTTGAGATAATCCACGAGGCGGTCAGGGTCTCTAGGGCAAGTCGGGTAGGCCGAGAAGCAAGTGCTCGGAGATCCCTTTGTTGTCATTCCGAGAAGGATAGCGCGACCAAACACCATCAACGGTGAAGTTGTGTCGAAGTTGATCAGGGTCAGCAATCTGAAACATATCACAAAGAACTGCTTAATATCACTCCGTCAAATCCCAAGACATCTTGAAAGAAAACCCCACCCGATGAAAGTTAAGTATGCGGACAGATTAAAAGTCCCGAAACATTGCTCGGCCCCACGCAATCGCTGGCATTCTGCTCCATGAAAGCGCTGCGCTCTTCTAATTCCAGCCTGCAGTCAATCGTGAATCAGATTCCATCGAAGTAGGACAGTAGTGTTTCCAATGGTGAGATATTTACTGTGTTGTCGTATATTAATTTATAAGACGTACATCAAGTGGAAGAAATTGTGTGGCAGAACACTGCAAGCAGCTCCAACACGAAAATCAATATTAAAGTTAATTGATAAATTTAATAAAACAGCGTCTGTGACTGACCGGAAAAGAAAACGAACATATGAATTTCATATACCATTAGGTTTAACTTTCTCTTCAAATTTCAACTTTACTTTCATAAAAAATTTGCCTAATTTCTGTCCCCCTTATATTATCTTATGTTACTAATTTTGATATTTACGTATGCTCTATACTTTAGTTTATGTAATCTCTTCTATGTCAACTTCCGTGCTGTTTTGTATTCTGTTTACGTGTTTTATGTATTTCATGTATATGTTTCAAACCTGGTTGAGTGGAAGAGAAGGTCTTATGGCGTTAAAACTGCCTAGCAAAATAAAGCTAATACTACTACACTGTTTTTGTAGTGGGTTATTTTACGACGCTTTATCCAGTGCTGTGGTTATTTAGCGTCTGAATGATATAAAGGTGATAATGCCGGCAAAATGAGTCCAGAGTCCAGCGCCGAAAGTTACCCAGCATTTTCTCTTAATGGGTTGAGAGAAAATCCCGGAAAAAATCTCAACCAGGTGACTTGTCCCAACCAGGATTTGAAACCGGGCCCGCTCGTTTCACATGCTAACCGTTAGTCCACAGTGGTGGACATACTGTCCTACTCCGATGAAATCTCACTCGTGACTGTAGGCGGGAAGAGCGTCGCGCTTTCATGGAGGAGAATGCCAATAATAATAATAATAATAATAATAATAATAATAATAATAATAATAATAATAATAATAATAATAATAATAATGGTTTATTTTAACTGGCAGAGTTAAGGCCATTCGGCCTTCTCTTCCACTCAACCAGTGCGATACAAAAATACAAAATTACTATATTGCATGCAAAATTACTATAGATAGACAGATAGATAGATAGATGGATGGATAGATAGATAGATAGATAGATAGATAGATAGATAGATAGATAGATAGATAGATAGATAGATAGATAGATAGATAGATAGATAGATAGATAGATAGATAGATAGATAGATAGATAGATAGATAGATAGATAGATAGATAGATAGATAGATAGATAGATAGATAGATAGATAGATAGATAGATAGATAGATAGATAGGTAGGTAGTTAGGTAGATAGATAGATAGATAGATAGCTAGGTAGGTAGATAGGTAGGTAGGTAGATAGATAGATAGGTAGGTAGGTAGGTAGATAGATAGATAGATAGATAGATAGATAGATAGATAGATAGATAGATAGATAGATAGATAGATAGATAGATAGATAGATAGATAGATAGATAGATAGATAGATAGATAGATAGATAGATAGATAGATAGATAGATAGACAGATAGATAGACAGATAGATAGATAGATAGATAGATAGATAGATAGATAGATAGATAGATAGATAGATAGATAGATAGATAGATAGATAGATAGATAGATAGATAGATAGATAGATAGATAGATAGATAGATAGATAGATAGATAGATAGATAGATAGATAGATGTAGGGAGGCAGACAGAGAGACAGACAGGTAGGTAAGTAGGTAGGCAGGCAGGCAGGCAGATGGATGGATCGACGACAGACAGACAGATGGGTAGGATATGCGGACGGAGGGTGAATAGCTCAATAAGTGAAACAGGGCAACACGCAGGCAGGGAGACTGACAGGGAGTCAGACGGGGGAAGGTAGGTGGGTAGTTACGTAGAAAAGTAGATAGGTAGACAATATATATAGGTAGGTAGATGTGCCGGGGGGTAGGAGGGTGGTAGGTCGATGTATAGATGGATAGATTATATTATAGAAACACCAAGGAATGTAATGTAGTAATTCGGTTTACCTAATGAAAGTGTTTCTCTTTGATCTATTACAGCAGTTAACCAGCAAAATTGTACTACAAATAAATATACCGATCTCATACTCCAAGCATTTTCCATGCATTCTGAAATTTAACCTTCTTTATTTTTTTAATTTGATCTACGCTCTTCTAAGGACATGGAGGAATACTTACGACATGAGAGTGTCTCTGTTGACGAAGGGTATCACATAGTCCTGCTTTCCGCTGGTGTAACCAGGCCTTCCCCCAGCCGCCACTTCGCACAGAAGCCTGGGGACGCACTTCAGATCATCGTACTTGGCGATGGAGGTCAAGGCGCCAATCACGCTAGACTGCTGCCCATACGGGTTCTGTCCCTGCGTGAAGTATTGGCCTCCAGGTTGCTGGCCCAGGAACCCAGGGAACTGGTTCAGGAACTGCGGGGAGTACTCCCCGACCGGGAAGTTGCCGGTGTACTGACTGATGCCTTGCTGCAGGTGCTGACCCAGCTGGCCCAGGAACTGCCCGCCGGAAAGTAGAGGTCTGTCGGAATACAGATTCGAAGACTCATGGACGACCTGCATCTGTGCAGGGTAGGGGTATTGCTGGATGACCCCGCTCACCGGCTGGAATTGATCTACCATGTTGGATGGGACCACGGTTGGTTCTGCGATGTGTGGGTAAAAGCTGAAGAAACGTTTGTTATTTGAAGCTTGTTAGTTGCGTAAGAAGGGAGTTAGAAGCGAGCAATTTTATTACATAAGAAATCTCCCATTCTGGCCCTATTTGTAATATATCTCCCACTGCCTAAGTACATATATATTTCAGAAAACGTATTATGTGTCTTTCTCGTGTTAAATTTATATTACCTCGTTAATATGTTTCAGCCTATTATCGGCCATCTCCAGAACTGGTTGTTGCTGGTATTGGTATCTTTTGTTTATGTTTCCTGTGCGGGTGTGTTTGTGTAGTATAATATGGAGTCAAAGAGTGTGTGTGTTCTGAAATTGAGTTGTGTGTTGAGAATTTCATTTGGATGTGTTTTTATGTGTCTATATATTTCGTATTGTTCTAGTGGGTTTAGTTTCTGGCTTTTTTGTTGAATGTGTAGAATTTCCATGTCTCTTTTGATGTCTCTGTAGGTGTGGTTAGCATTTGTGATGTGTGCTGCATATATGGAAGTGTTTTGTAGTTTTGTTATGGCTGTGATGTGTTCTTTGTAACGTGTTTGAAATGATCTACCTGTCTATCTTACGTAGAAGTTGTGGGGGTGTTGCATTTCAGTTTGCATACGCCTGTGTGGTTGTATTTGTTTCTTTATGTTATTTATGTGTTGAGATGCTTTTGTAGAGTATTATTTGTTCTGTATGCGATGTTGCTGGATAACTTTCGGTGCTGGACCCAGGACTCATTTCACCTTCAAACGCTAAATAACCTAAGATGTTGATAAAACGTCGTAAAATAACCTACTAAAAAAAAGAATGTATGCAATGTTATAATTTAATTTCTTGAATGAGGTTGCAATCTTGTATTTGTTTTTTTTTTTTCGTATGTTAGTGTGATGTGTATTTTGTGTTTTTGTGTTTGTGTTGTATTCTTATGATTTTTGTGATTATGTTTTGTCTTTCTTATTATGTTGTCTGTTATGTTGGAGTTGTATCCGTTTTCTTGTGCTATTTATGATTAGGTCTCCTTTGTAGTCATGTTGATTCATTGGTATGTTGAGAGTCTGTGTACCATTGTTCGGAATGCTGCTTGTTTGTGTTGTGTTGGGTGATTGGATGTGTTGTTGTTTTTTTAGTTGGTATTTTACGACGCTTTATTAACATCTTAGGTTACAATCCTCGATTAATTGTTCTGTCACCAAATACACTTCGCAATTCATGCATAGAATTCGCAGCGGTGTGCACTGTAGCTGAATCCTGCTGAAAGCAGCCACTCAATCGTTCATTTCTTGTTAGTTGCGAAAAAAATATATTTAAAATTGAAGTTACATAAACGTGTGAATCAACTGTTGTGTCGAAAATTATGAGACCTACAATTCTACTCGCACTCACTGCATACCAAACCTCAACTTTTGTAGCGTGGTGAGAAACTTCATGAATAATATGGGGATTTTCGGTAGCTCTGTATCTATTGTTCTGAATGTAAACGTGACCGTCAATGAATAATATTAAAAGTGGGTCCACGTCGCCATTATGAACGGATTACACAAACCAATTGCAATAATTAACCATACTTATAGGATCTTGTGGTTGTAAAGCATGAACTACAGTTACCCTGTACGGCTTAAGTTTAAGAAGTTTCGTTGCCACAGAAGCCGACGTCTTGGAAATTTTAACATCTTGTGCTAAAGATTTGCGGGGTGAGTGCTCTAACCGGGCCCCTACTTCATTAAGCTTCTCTTCTGTCAGTACACGGCGTTGTTGAACACGTTTCTTGTTCAAAAAAGATCCTGTACGTCAGACTTTATTGACAAGGTCATGAATAGTTGACCTGCTAGGGATTCGAACACTTGCAAACCGATGTTCAAATTCTCTTCGACAACTTCTTGCAGAAGAATATTTCACATACGCTTCATAGAGAAAAGTACGTTGTTCTAAAGTGTACTCAACCATTATTAATAGACACTTTATCACCACGAGACAACACAATTTTACTCACAACACGCGCACAGACATCGTTCCCTCACGACAGATCCAACTCGACTGACTGGCGCGTCAGCGGTAGCTACAGCGCTACTCTGGCGGCAAGCGCGCCAATCTTCACCAAATCCAAGGCCGCCGCGCATGGTCCGTTCAAGCTACGAACGCAATGTATTAGTATGTCATCTACGTATCTGTGCCAATATGTAATGTTGTCTGCGTGTTTGTTTTTGTCTTAGTTTAGTATATATGTCTGTTCTATGTGGTATATGACCAGCAAGGACCAGCAACAACCAGTTCTTAAGATGGCCGATAACAGGCTGAAATATGGCAACGAGGTAGACTAATATAAATTTAAAACGAGAAAGACACAATACGTTTTCCGAAGCCATATAGTGTTAAAAGTTGTGTAGTAAAGATGTAGGCTATATATATATGTATATGATAAAAAAGGAGAACAATACAAATGCTAACAAAAATATCATGCACTAAAAGAAAAATTTAAGACAAGATTTTCTATCTTAATGCACTAAAGGAAAATCTACATAGACTAAAACATTGGTAATACCAGTGATTATTTCTGTAGGCTATGTGTGTGAAACATCACTTTGTCACAATCTTTGAGTATTTGTGAAATAAAAATATATTTAAAATATATTAAATATATATATATATATATATATATATATATATATATATATTCCTGTACAAGAAGGGGAGAATACAATGTTAGGCATAACCAAGAATTATACCACATTTTACAAATTTACAGATATTAGTAGGATAATGAAAATAGCTTGATTGCGATGTGAAAAGAATAAGTAAGAATGAGATCGCAAGTTATGGAATTTAGTCTAGAAAGAAAAAGGTATTCTGGACGACTCAAACTCAGATGGATGGATGGCGTAATGGATGTTCTAAAGAAGTTAAGGGTCAAGAATTGGTGGATAGTAGTTAGGAATATAGTAAAGTGTTGGAGGAAAATCCTGAAGATAACCATGGCCCGTACTGGGCTAATTAATTTTCGGCAGGGAAATGAATTTATCTCTTAAATCTATGTTCCTAACACCATCTTTACTCAACAGAAATTCCATTAGAACTTGTTAATTAACACTATTTAATTGCGGAGAAATGATTTGAAGAGCATTGCATGAAGAATTTTTAATATCATGATTACAATTCAAAACAATAACTTAAACAGTACAGAAAATAAAATAAATGTTTCTCTTAAAAATCTGTTCCTAACACCATCTTTGCTCAACAGAAATTTCATTAGAATTTGCTAATTAACAATTATGTTTTTAACTGAGGAGAAAACATTTGAAGATGAGCCGTATTACACGAAGAATTTTAATATCATGATTACAACTCAAAACAATTTAAAACAGTACAGAAAATTATGAGTGCTCGTCAATGTTCAAGACATAAATTTTGAAATACTACAATCTTATTATTTTGAAGTAAATGTTATTTCCGCTTTCTCCGTTCGGAGGCTGACAAACATAAAATCCTCTGCACATGCGACTACATAATCTATATATACAGAAAAAGAGACAAACATTAAAAGAGTGAAACACCCAAAATTTAAAGAAATTGATTGAGCAAATCCAGAAAAGAATAACTTATAGGAAAACGGAACAACAATAAGTTAAAATAAATTTAAATGATTTAAGTATTGTCAGTAAAGATTTCAGCTCCACTAACCCTACACCTTTCATAAATTTGGAACCTAATTGAAAATATCTACTAGCTAATAAAAGCGAAGTTACGGCGATAGAAGGTAAACATAATACAAGAACTAAAACAGTTATAAATAATTGTATCATAGAACAAGTTAACACTTTAAAATAGTTAGGGTTTTATATATCAAGATAAAAAATCAATCAATATATAGAAACTCTGTTAATGGATAATATTAAAAATTGTTAGAGTTTACAATGTGGAAGAAATAAAATTGAGACTTGACAACATTATAGCAAAACCAATTTTACTACAGTAGATTCTCGTTAACCCGAACTAATTGGGAGCAAGACCTATTCGGATTACAAAATTTTCGGAATAAACGAAATATTTCCTGTAATGCAATGCGTGCTATTCACGAGCGCTGAGAGACGGTGGTGTTAGTAACTTGTTGCTATTTTTAGAACTACAACCAACAGGTTCACTTCATTGCGACAACAGAAAATTACTGATTTTATGAGCATGACAGATGTGTAAATTATGTACAGGAAACACTAATTGTTGTAAGTACCCTTGAATGTGCTATTTTCATAATTTTTTAAAGTAAAAGAAATTGAGTGAATTTATACATTCTTTCTTTTTGCTACTTTGTACTATTACAATAAATTTGGTTTTTTCTTAAAATAATTTTGTTCGGATTAACAAGATTTTCGGATTAGCGTAGTTCGGATTAACGAGACTCTACTGATATGGAAATGAAACTTGTGTATTGTGTTAGAACGACAAGCATCAGAGGTGAAATTTATGAGATCACTTCTAGGTTTACTTTGAGAGATAATTAGAAGTGAAAAATAAGGAAAGTGTTAAATATTGAAATGTCAATGGTGAAATAAGTCACAGATTGTATCAAAATTAATGGTACAGTCACATTTAAAGGATAATCGCAGAATTTAGCAGAATTTAATTAATTTAATTTAGCAGAATTTTAAACGAAAAGCTAAAAAAACATGTTGGAACTTTCCTTCTAGAGTGCCAAAATGTCTTTAGAAAAGGAAGATCATGTATAGATCCATTATTCAGTATCAAATTACTATTAGAAAAAAGAAGAGAATTTAATTTAGAAACCCACATAGCATTTATCGATTTTGTAAAAGCTTTTGACAGGGTTCGAAGAGACCTTTTATTTGCCATTTTACAAGAAAAAATATACCAAATCTGCTATTACAAATCATAATAGAAATCTACACTGACAATAAAATAAGTGTCAAAATAAATAATCGTATATCCGAAAGAAAGTATGTTAATAACGGAGTTAGACAAGGTTGCCCATTATCTCCAACGCTATTTAATATTTACGTGAATGAAATCATTTCTAAATGGAACAAAATCTATACATCAGAAATCATAATAACCAGTACCTTAACATTAAATACCCTGCTCTTTCCAAACGATCGAGTTATAATTTCCAATTCAGAGGATAATTTACAAAGAGGACTATAAATAAAATATTATCAGATTTTGGGATGGAGATTTCAGCACAAAAAAACAAAAGTAATGGCATTTTTGGGACAAGATCCAATGAGAAGTAAGATAATACACAATAACCAATGCCTAGAACAAATACAAAATTTCAATTATCTGGGTTGTGAAATATCTTATCAAAATGAAAAAGATATGAACAAAAAATCACCAAATTTACACAAATTTTAGGAATAATAAATAATACATTAAAAGCTAAATTAGTACAAAAATCCACAAGAACAAAAATATATAATACTCTCGCATTACCCTACCTTTTATACGGAATTGAGATTTGGACATTAAGGAAAAGAGATATGAGCAGAATCAGAGCAACGGAAATGAAATTTCTCAGACGGACAATAGGATATAGGCCTATTCTTTTAGATCGAAAAAGGAATGAAGAAATATTGGAACAATTAGAAGTAGAGTCAGTAGAAGAAAAAATAAACAGATACAAACTAAATTGGCTATACCATGTAAAACTAATGGACAATTCAAGAATCCCCAAAATGATGATGTAATATCAACCCAGAGGACATCGACGGTTAGGAAGACCCTTTAGAAGATGCTATATGGGGCCGAAACAGGTCTACACAGGCCTAATTCGTGAAGGATGATGATGGTGATGATGATGATGATATGTAATCGCCTAACACGACAAATATTTTATTATATACCGGTAGAAAGATTGAATATTGGAGACCGAGGAAAATGTCGAAAGAACAATTGGATCCTATAGATTGAAAATCCCCTATATCCACTTTCACAAATTAAAGGAATTTGGCAGTAACTGGTGGCAAATAGAGGGAATTTAACAACTTAACAAATCTTTTTCTTTAAATTTAGTGGCTTTTTAATTCAAACTATATAAATGATTAGAATTCATTCTTTGCAAGCAGTATGTGTGCATAACTCTGTTCTGAACAAAATGGTCTTCAGAGGGTTTTAAATCTAGAGGATTCAATTGTAAAGAGAGCTTTGGTTGGAATTGAAGAAGAGGAAGAAAATTTTTGAAATATTTATCAAAGAACATGTACTAACAAAAACTGAGAAATAATTTACTATCGTGTCAAATCACATTGCTTTCCAAGTACAGAAATTTCCACTTTTAGTAAAGTTAAATCAATAAGAAAGTAAGGTCACTTTAAAATATGAACTATTTTTAATAAAATTATATAAATAAAAATTACACAGTTCTGTAGATCACACTAAATTGTGAAGAGTTTTTTATAATTGCTTCGTCTTACCCCAGGACATCCGACCCTCCGAACGATTGTCGTTTCTCAGCTTTATCGCCAATGCAAAAAGTCCCAAAACTGCTCACAATGATTAGAAAAAATAGCGGCATCATTGCCACCTGCTTTCAACACGTGTCTTCTTTGATGACTGTTCTCAGAAAGCTATGAAGACAATAGACGACACTCTTTCACTCTGTAACATTATCAGATAAAAATATTATACAGTCTAAAACTAATTATTACAATCGAACCTGTATTATACGATAAAGAAAAGATCTTGTAAAAGGATGTATTTTCCACAGATAGAATACTGTTATTTACTTATAAATGACTTTTAAGGAACTCGAAGGTTCATTGGCGCCCTCACATAAGCCCGCGATTGGTCCCTATCCCAGTCTCTACCATCACATCCCGCCTCCCTCAAATCTATTTTCATATTATCCTCCCACCTACGCCTTAACCTCTCCAAAGGTCCTTTCCTCTCAGGTCTTCCAACTAACACTCTATATGCATTTCTGGATTCACCCATATGTGCTACATGCCCTGCCCATCTCAAACGTCTGGATTTAATGTTCCTAATTATGTCAGGTGAAGATATAATACTGTACTACAGGAAAATGCGAACATTTTATACGTCCGAATCCACATTCCCTATAACTTTATTTATATAATTGGGGATATAGTAAATTTTGTGGCCTTGCCCCTTTATCTCTGTACTCACTGTCAGTTACCCTGAGAAAGATGTCAATGGAAGAAACACATATATCTTTGGGCGCATGCCCACAAAAACTTTCTGCCCTCACTAACTTTTCTGGGAAAAAAGACATTTCTTTTCTGAACAAATGGTGACCATGTAGCTTGTTATTTATTGTTTATTGTTAAAAAATAACATGTACAAAAATACAGTCTTAATTCTTCCCTGAAGGAGTAAAGTCTCGTGCTCAGGGAGTTATCTAAACACATACTTAACACAAACAAAGATAATTATTTGATACAAAGTGAGTCAATGAAAATATATATATATATATATATATATATATATATATATATATAGGAATAAATTAACTTTAAAAAATACAATTTCAATTTTAACAATTTAACTCATACGAATAAATATACATATAAAATCAATATATATTCTTTAAAAATTAAATTCCTAACGCTATTTTTTTAATTTATGATACTAAAATTTTCCAAATTTGGGTATTATTCAATTATTGTATTATATAATATTATATTACCTCGGACCAAAGTAGGTACCATGGCTAATAGCTGTGCTTGTGAAACATTTTGGTTCCTATAGTCGTATAAAACTGGATCTTTTAGTTCCATATTTATGATGATACAAATTGAATTTATCACGATTTTTATGTATGAAGTTTAATAAGGAAATATAATAAATTTGTTTAATTTTAAAAACATTAAAATCAGTGAACAAAAGCTCAGATGATTAATCAATTGGCTTATTAAGGTACATTTTAATTATTCTTTTCTGAATAAGTATTAGTGGAGTGAGATTAGAATTACAAGCATTTCCCCATCCTAAAATTCCATAATGGAGAATGGATTGAAATAAAGCTAAATAAATGAGACGTAAAATATTAACTGGTAAATATGACCGAAATATAACAAAGATATAAATTGTTTTACGTAATCTATTGCATAAATATTAATATGTATATTCCATTATAAGTGTTGGTCGATTGTAATGCCTAAATACTTAACTTCTGAGGATTCGATTAATATGGGACATTCACAATTTTGAGAAGAACAATCAGAATGATGAATTTTGAGCTTAGAAGTAGATTGAGGAGATTTAAGACCACTGAACCTTAGTAAAAACGGAGCAACAGTTGTTTTGGATATGTTTAAGGAAAGAGCGTTTGAATCAAACCACTCTTTAATTACCTGCAATTTAATCTTGCATTTAAGTATTTGTAGCATTGATATAAATAACGAGTTAAGTACCAAAATCATATTTATTCAGGCGAGGAAAGAAACTGTTTAAATTAAATGTAATCATAATATATAATTATACAGAAAAAAATGATTTAATTGTTTAATGCATATTTGTAATTTCCAGTATTATTGATTAGTTCTCCTGCAATTTAAATTGCAAATTGAAACAAGTGAAACTACGTAAGTACCAAAGTATTTACATAAATAATGGGGCATGTCCACTAGGAACAAAATGAATACTATGATGTATGTACCAGAGATAATAATCAAAATCAATCTTAGAGAACAAAATAGTTTCACCCTTTAACACAGCGCAATGTTAAGGATCACCCTTGTTCAAATAACTGTTCATAGAATCTCCATTCTCAGGCTTCAGGAATGGCTGCGTAGCTCTTAGATTGTTCATTTTTACCTTTGAAAGTTTGCTTCTGCATTTCAGTTGAGGGATCTTTGTCTGATAAATTGTTTCTGGTGCATTTTTCTTTAACACCCAAATATCACTCCAGGCTTTCAAATCATTGAGGGTTCTCTTCACTTGCACAATGCCTGGTCTATCCTTTGTAATTTTGATCCATTTAGTCTGTGTATGTTAGTTGTATTGAGTACTAAACCTACTCATTTAGTGGAGCTTTTCCTGGTACACGTTTACTGTTTTTTGTTATATAGGACAGACTCCCACACCGTCTCCTTTTTTCCTCTTCTTACTCTGTCCCATCTCCACGTTTACGTCATTTTCTTGATGTGGTCTCATTCATCTTAATTTCTCTTTACTATTACCAACAACTTCCACTACTAAAATTTGCGTTGAAAACTGCTTTCTAACCACCATGTGCTGCTATAGCCAACTGAACAAATTCAAACGTGTTCTGGTACATACAGTAGCTCACATTTCATGGAACAATTCCGGGTACATAACTCAACTGCCATCTATCGTTATAATATTCACCTATTTCTCCTGGTGTTTGAAGTTAGCCCAGTTTATACGTTATAAGCAGGGAAAGGATTTATATGTAAATACATATTTACTTATAAAGCTAATATAATTTATATTTTGCATTATCTTTATGTTTCACAATGTGTAGGGTTGAAAAATCCTACTTTTATTTTCCATATTTTTCCATATTTTAGAGTTTAGTACATATTTTCGTTAATTTCCATATATTTTCCATATTTCATATAAAACAGTCCATATTATATTAGGTTTAACAATAAAACAAAACAAAATTCCATTAACTTTTAAAAATACATTTCAACAATAGAGATTTAAACACATGTTCAGTAATCCCTTTAACATCAGAGTTATTTGAAAATTAGCAGTCCTATCAACAATGGGAAAGTAAGTTACAAAACTGTATTAATTTAATTTAAAATTTTTAACAGACTTCAGTTGTGCAGCTCAACAGTTAAATGCCAGTCAGAGTACACATAGGTTCAGTTTTGTAAATCATACTATAAAGACGGTAAATATGCCAAAAGTACGTCATTCAGTCAATTTAAAATCAAAACTAACAAGTTACATTTCAGAATTTAAAGAAGATGGTTTATCAACTGACAATAAAATATTATTTTGTAATTTGTGTCAGTGTGCAGTATCATCTACACAAAAGTTCCTGGTGCAACAACACATTACAACTAGTAAACATCAGGCCAACAAACAACTAAATTCCAAGCAGAGACAATTGTTTTTAACACAACCAACAACATCGAATGTAAGATCTGAGTTTAACATCGACCTGTGCCGTTCTCTCATCTCTGCTGATATTCCTCTCTACAAACTAAAGAATAAGGTCTTCAGGGAATTCCTTGAAAAATATACTCAACATACAATCCCGGATGAGTCAACACTTAGGAAGACGTATGCTCCATCCATCTACGATGAGACAATACAGAAGATAAGAGATGAAATTAAAGATAGTTCAATTTGGGTTTCCATTGATGAGACTCCCGACAAAGAAGGTAGACTTGTTGGTAATGTAGTTATCGGTTTGTTAAGTGAACAATATTCTGAACGAATTCTTTTACATTGTGATGTTCTAGAAAAGTGCAATAACAAAACTATAGTTAAACTGTTCAACGAAGCTATGGGTATCCTGTGGCCAAAGGGTATTATGTACGATAATGTGTTATTCTTTATTAGCGATGCTGCCCCTTATATGGTCAAAGCTGGACAAGCATTATCTGTTGTATATCCTAAATTGACTCATTTTACTTGTGTGGCGCATGCATTTCATCGTGTGGCAGAAGTGGTCAGAGACAATTTCCCTAAAGTAGATTTGTTGATTTCATCAGTGAAAAAAGTATTTCTCAAAGCTCCCAGTAGAGTTAACGTGTTGAAAGAAATGTACCCTGAAATTCCATTGCCACCAAAGCCAATTTTAACTAGATGGGGTACATGGCTAGAAGCAGTTGAATATTATGCCGAACATATAGACTCTATTAACAATGTTCTCCTTGCATTGGACTCTGAAGATGCAGTCTCAATTGATACTGCGAAAACAGTTACCTGTGACATAAGTGTGAAGAATGACTTAGCTCACATTCAGCATACATTTTCATGCATCATAAAAACGCTCAAAAGTCTCCAAAATAGGCACCTTTCACTATCTGAAAGTTTTGAAATTATAAATAGTACTGTGGAACAACTGAATCGTGGTAGAGGTAAAGTTGCAGATGCAGTAAGAGCTAAGGTGGACACTGTACTTTCAAAAAACCCTGGATATGAAGAACTACAAAAGGTTGTTGCTGTGATGAGTGGTGAATCAACAGTGAAGATTAACTTGGACTTATCCCCAGCAGACATTGTGAAATTGAATTATGTACCAGTTACTTCTTGTGACGTCGAACGCTCTTTTAGTCAGTATAAATCTATCCTCAGAGACAATAGAAGAAGATTCACTTTTCAGCACTTGAAAGAAATGTTTGTAACCTATTGTTATGGTAACAGACAATAAAAATTGTGTTTTGTTGAAACTACATTGGAAGATAAGGTACGTCCATTATATTTTTTGTTTAGTTTGATTAAAATGTACCAATATTTAACGTACATAGTCATTTTTTTATAATTTTAAGTCCATATTTAATTCCATATTTTGGTAAAAATCCATATTTAATTCCATATTTTGGTAAAAATAACTACATATATATTTACATATTTCATATATTTTTAGTCCATATAAATCCGTTCCCTGGTTATAAGCATTGGCACATAGATTTTATTTTCACTATTAACCCAATTTCTCATGTTGTGGCACTTAGGCCACAATTTATTTCAATGCTACTTTTATTTAAGGGGTTAGGTACAGCTTACAGCAGTAAAAGTTTGGAAATATTCAACATTTTTTCCCTCCGTTACTGTATCTTGTACAATAATGAAAATAAGCCTAAGTATGCGTAAAACACTGTACTTCTGCTATATGATAAAAATATTTTCACGATTAAAAAAATATTTATATATTTTTTTCAATACTCAAAATGGTGTCAGTTCACTGTGCAGTGATGAAGCATTTCCCTCATAGCTAAAAAACTATCCAACATTCCGTGATGGAATTTTTTGTGTGTATTTATGCATGTCATTTCCACAATGTGTTGCAAAATAACTTCTGTACCTTTGATAGATTGTGTGATAAAAAATAAATTAATTAAAAAAATGGTCAAATATCAGTATTTTCTTCTAACACAAAATAAGACAATATTATTTATTAAGGAATGTAGTTGAAAGCGTATGGTATTGTAAACAAGAGTTTCAGCAATAAAATAAAAGAGAGAGAACATGAAAAAGTTAACAAGTTTATGAGTTATAAGGGAAACGCTTCATCACTGTACAATGAACTGCCACCGTTTTGAATTTTGAAAAAAAAAAAAATATATATATATATATATATATATATATATATATATACATATTTTAAATCGTAAAAATATTTTTTTCATATAGCAGAAGGACAGTGTTTTACACATACCAGTTTTCATTATTGTGCAAGATACAGTAGGTAATGGAGGAAAAAAATGTTGAATATTTCCAAAAATTTTACTGCTGGAGCTGTACCTAACCCCTTAACTATGTACAACAAATAAAACATTGAATAAATACAGTCTTTTTCGAACCCGGGTCAGCAGTCATCTTAAGCGAACTGAACTACTACGGTTACAATCTATTGTTAGTTATGATTTATGTTAATTAATGTTAATTTAAGAATATTTTAACTTTGTAACAATAGCATTCTTTAAAAACTGATATAACATTGACCAAGTTAAGACATATTTATCTTTCACTTGAAGTCAACCTAGACATTGTGACACATATTTAGAAACCTGTTTTCGCTGATAAGAAAGTTTACAAATAACTGACATAGAGAACAATACTTCATTTTTGTTTCTTATCGTAGCCAAACGTGAGATATTGAGTGCAGTACAAACAGTTCTGTTATTGTGGAAGACAAGCAGTCTGTGACTTTGTATTATTTGTACCTTAACGTGGGAATCCACCGAGAGATATCGATGGTTCCTAAATTACAAATTTATCTTGGGCAACTCTTACAGACCTATACCAGGGGCGGTTATTCAGGTGAAGTACCACTTCACCTATTTAAATATAAAATACAATTTTATCTCTTATTAATAATTAATTCTAGTTATTACCGGTACCGTATTTCTAAAATAAAAACGTTTTCTTTTCAGTCGTTATGAACAGTGTTTATTTGTATAAATAGTACCTGTAACCGTCCGCTGAATAGAATAATGTCAACTGTTACGAGCGCCGAAGCGATGTCTATTGGAACTTACAATACAGCAGAGGTGAAATTATTTGGGCTCCCATTCTCTACAGCACTTGGTTTCCATGGTAACGTGACGTCACGCACTAAAGAAAGATTGTATGAATGAAGTGCGTTTCTGAATCTTTCAGTTACTGAGAACTGTCAGATTTGTTGTAGGTGGCGTAACCAGTTTGCAGATCTAACGGTACTAACAATAGAGAAAAGTTGAAGCTGGTCTCCAAGACAGGGGGCTATTATTTAAGGATTGTGAAATTTTACAGTACTATGTACTACCTGACTCGAGAATAGTATCCTCATTCCTTGTGTCCAAGCAGCCACCCCTGCAAAGGTAAATTACCTGACTCTATGTTATTTTATCAGGGTTACACCCCACATAGCTTTGGATAGAGATATACTCTCCACCCTCAGTTAAACTCAGACATTTTATGAAAACATTATCGCCAGGTTTGCGGCTTTAAAAGATAGAAGGATAGACTTGGTAAAACTGTTCATGTATTTGTGTATGTGAACAGCACTTCACCTATTTTTTTACGACGAACCGCTACTGACCTATACAGTATGTTTACGACGTTAACACATTCCATTTCTATGTGATTTCTTGAACCTACCAGAGGTTTAATTTTGTTGTAAGTTTCTTCCTTGGTTCTTAAATTAAATTAATACAATATGAAAACGCTCTTACTAGCGAACTACAGTCATCCTCGGTGGTGAATCTGACGCTGACAGGCAGGTAATCCTGTCTCAGCCCTGTCAGCTTCAGATCTCATCCGCGGTCGAGTAGAAACCGTTTCACCGTAGTTGAAGCATGGCTTAGTCATCTCGCTCAAGTTAAATGAACGGCAGCACGTGGAAATCTTACGGAGTAGACGCATTTTCATCCACAGTGCATCCAAGATCATGCTTCAACCACTGTGAAACGGCTTCTACATGTTAAACTCCAAAGCTTGGTTCTTGTAACAGTACCAGAGACCTGCACTACCGCCTACTTCATTCCGCCTGTTTCTAATTATTTCATATGAAATGAGTGGAAGTGGAGGATGTTGGTGGAATGGAAAGGGGAAACGGGAGTACTCAGAGAAAATTCCTCTAGAATTTCCGATTTGTCCATCACAAATTCCATTATTGCCACATTTTATCTTACTCTTATACACTAATGTAAAATAACTAGACGTACCATAATGTTTACTTCTAATTTGCCATATAAATTTTAGCCGTAAGGATTATTATGTTCTAAAAATTGCTTACAAAAATTTAACACAAATACGCGTTTTTGGCGTACCTGGTACCAAAAAATTAGTTTTCCGCATACTTTCTTTATATCCGTTTCTGTCCGTATAAAACGGATTCTTCTAAAAATTCTGGTTGGTTTTTGTTCATATACCCTACATAATCTATGAGTCAATTCTACCGGTAATAGTACACTTGGAATATGATCTAATTGATTCAGTCGGAGATGAAAGGCATCGTCAGTTTTTGTAATTTTTCAGCAGAAGGAAAAAATATTATATCGTGAAGAAAGCAAAGTAAATTTATTGAGAGCTGTGGTATAGCTACGTGTTTGATAGTTGGAGAGGAATGTTTCCTTTCTACAGGAGGGTCTGATGGCTCGCACCGCAGCCTGAGGCTAATGGTGCCATTTATCGATTTAGCTACACAACACTTGGTTCTGACGGAGTTCTCGAGGAAGCCCTTGAACACTCCACCGTGTTTCTGAGAGTTCTGCAGCTTCCTAAGTTTGTTGTCATCTTTATGTAAGTCACGGTACTACATCCTGCTGCATTCTATATTGATAGTTATCGTGGTTCACTATTTGGTGCCATCTATCGATTCAGCTAAACATCACCCAGTTCCGACGGAGTAAGCTACGATAGCCTCTCCAACCCCCGGAATTTCTGCAACTTTCTCAGATAGATGTCATCTATATACAAATAACAGTACTACATCCTGCTGCATTATGAAACTATTGAAAGCTGAGAGGGGAAAACGTCGGAAAAACCCTAATCAGGTAACTTGTCCCAAACCAGGATTTGTACTCGATCCCGCTCGTTTCACCGTCAGACATGTTAAGCGTTACTTCACGGCTGTGGACGAGGGGAATGCTTAGTACAGGATTGGAAAGTTACGCGTAAAAATTAATTTCTACACTACGCGTAAAGTACGCTTAAAATGCGTAATTTATATAATAAATGTCAAAAATTTAATAAATTCAAAAATTTTTATTTGATTTTCCACGAATTCATTATTTGAGGTAATCCATTCGAGCCCTTCATATTAAGTCTTCATTTCTTCTATCCTTTGAAGCGATATATCGATACTGCACAATGTTTCCGCGTGTTACTCTTAGCTATTCGCCACGCCGATACAGATCCTAGAGTTTACGAGCCATCAAGTCTGCCGACTGTTTTTATCATGTGCATTGTGCCATTGTCTTTTCCTCAGTTTTCACTGGCATCTTTTGTCTTCGTTTTTTTTTTGCCGAAATCTTTATATCATTGTGGTAATGGATAGTATCTTTTGTACATAATGCTGACTTCATTTATTTTCCTTTATCCCCTGACCGAAGAAGCTGTCCTGTTCACAGAGGCCAATATTAAAATAGAAAACACAAAATTTATTGTTCTTTTGAGAACTCTCTGTGTATAATTTCCCAGAGGCAGCATATTTCACTTTTACTATACATTTCTATATTGTTCGTGATCTTATTGTGATGTGATAGTTCTAGAAATTAAAAATGATGTAATGACATAATCAACTTCAGTTCACAGCGTACTTCCGAAACGTTCAGTAAGGTTCATAATCAGTAATTTTGAAGTTAGTAAGATTCTGTATTAAAATAGAAGTTGAAGACAATAGGTAGTAGGCCTAAGAATAAATAAAGCTTAAGTACTTCCTCAAGGTTTATAGCCTACTTATGAGTATGAGCACTTCCTGTGATTATATACTCGTAACCACTAGAACATACTCATTTTAGTAAGAATAAAGACATTCTACCTTACGCGAATATATACTCATCTCTACAGCCTTCTTGATCGTTTAAAAGTTAGTATATACTCGTGTTACCTATCCTCTTTGACCACATTGCACCGTGATGCTCAGTTTTTTTTATAGACTTTCACATGTTATCTGCATGTTGTAGTGGTTTATGTTTTGCTTTTTGTAAATTTTAATAATGGATGAATAAATAAAAAAACATATTCAATTAATTAATTAAATAAATAAAATACATAATTAAATTAATTAATAAATAATTAAACAATGAAATAAATTAAATAATTGAATAAATTAAATAATTAAATAAATAAAATATATAAATTAATTAAATAAACAAATAAATAATTAATTAAATAAATATATTAAATAAATAAATAAAATAAATAAATAAATTGAATAAATAAAATAAAATAAATAAATTGAATAAATAAATAAATAAATTAATTAATTAATTAAATAAATCAGTAAATTAAATAAATGTATGAATAAAGAAATAAAGTAAGTAAATTAAATAAATAAATTGAAGAAATTAAATAAATAAGTAAATAAATGAATAAATAAATAAATAAACATGAAAGAGAGAGTGAATCAGATAAGTGACGTTAATAAAACAGGAAACAAGAAAATAGAACTGGGAAATCGTCATTACGTGATGTTGGATATAGGTTACAATCCATTTCTAGAATTCGAGTTATGCTAATTCTATTTTTTATTATTTAGAGCTATGTATATATGTAATTTTAAAGTTACAAGTAATAGAATTCTGCAATTCAAATTTTACCAAATAAACTGTAATTGTTAATTATATTTAACAATACAATCTAACCTTATAATTTGATAGCCATTCTTATTTTTATAGGTTATGCTTTTATGAATAACAAATACGTGTTTAACCTTTTTCACATTCACTTTTGTGAAGCGTTAAAGGCTTCTGAATTCTGAAGTTCACGTCTTTTTCTGTATTTTTCCATGAGGCACTACATCGTTAATAAATTCTGCCATTTTTTTTATTAAACTTTAAACTGAACACAAATCAACAAATACTCAGAATTGAATCTGCTACAAACCATACTCAGAATAACATGAGAACAAACTTATAAATATGAGAATATACTAGCTTTTATTATTATCAAGCATGAGTATATATTCTGTAGAAGATGGATGCTTGAGTATATTCTACTATGCTTCAATGTTATGAGTATGTAATCAAAAATGAGTAGGTACTCAAATGTTTTTATTCTTACTAACAAGAGTATTTTCTAAAAAATTCCAGTATATACTATATACTCATGTTTATTCTTACCACGGAATATGTCGTACGAAGGAAGACCTTTGCACTTGAACTTAGTTTTATTTCCACACAACTTTAAAACATATCTGTGTAAAATATGTCTTTTGTGGCTTGATTTAAGGACACAGTAACACAGCGTCTTCAGACCAAAGTCGTCGTCGTCGTCGTCATCATCATCATCATCATCATCATCATCATCATTATCAGCACTACAACCCATCAAGAGTCCTGGCTGTCCCAAGAAGTCTTCGCCACTCCTCTCTGTTTTTTGCTCTACCAGTCCAGTTACGGACTCCAATACTTTTAGCATCCTTTTCTATGTCATCCTCCCATCTAGCTCTCCATCCATGTTCCAATAATCATATCCTTATTTAATGTCCTGGGTCTTCGTAAATCATTTCGTCCGGCTATTGCTTCTTTGGATTTCATAACAATAACTTTTTTACACGTTGAGGTTGTCAGCCCAACCAGTCAGCAATCCTGGATGGCCGATGATTTTCTGTTGGGGTTTTCTCCCTTAGCTGATGGGTCCCAATTATAGCGTCAGGAACTCGCTTTTCGCCCTTGCATGTCTTCGCCTTATCCAGGGGTCATGACGAGGACATGCATTCATCGGACTTGGTAGGAATGAATGGCAACTCGATTTTTTAAATGTCACATAGCCATCAGCAGACTACGTGTCCTCGAGTCCACTTACTACCCCTCTGGCCCCGACAAATACAGTAAGTAACTTATTAATTTACTTCCATGAAAGTAATTTATTACGACGCGTAGGAAATCGTGTAGAAATTAGTTTTTGTACGCGACGTAAATAATTACGTACAACACGTATCGCGCAACTCAATCCAACAAGGGTGCACAAAAAGCAGCCTATTTGGGTTGATGTCCATAAGGATCCTCCATGTCTCACCTGATAAACACCTTTACACATCGAAACATTTACAAATAATGTCTCTGAGCCAAATAACGCCATGTATACCTTTAACGCCACCCTATTAAAATTTGTTAACGACACAAGTTTTCGGTAGTGCACTACTGTAGACTGCATTCGCTTACAATCTAGTGATGAAATGTGTTACTAGCTGTCCGCTGACATTTACGAGTGACATTATATTCCATCATTTTCCTGTTGTGTGTTAATAGTGAATGGCTGTTCTTATATCAAGGTAAGGGGCAATATTTTATTTTGTGTGTTAAGCAAATACTAACTATATTAAACTATATATTTTCGTGATCCTTAAACATTCTTCTATGTATATAAAGTATTTTCTATCTATAAAATTTGAAAATGCTAGAGAAACAGGCATGTCATGTTATCAAGTACTCAGTAGCGCTTTAACGCCATGTGGCGTTAAAGGTCTACAGACAAAATTTTAGGTTATGTTAGTACTAAGGCTGACAGTACAGCATCAGTGTGAAAACACCAGGAAAGTCACTAAGCTTTCAACTTACAAATGTTCAGAATGTGCAGTGATGATATTGGTTCAATTGCTTATCGAACTCTTAATTTTTTTTTATTTTACATAACTTAATTTTTTTGCTTTACTTATTGGAAAACATTCATATTAAACTAAGATCAATGCTTTTGTGTTTAATAACTTTCTACTGTGTCACATTGTCTCTTTTTTTTAAAATAAGGAGTCACTGGAAAACATATTTTCCTAATCCATCTGGTGTTTCAGCTTCAGATCAAGAATCTTTCATTAGTATTGAGTTATTTTGTATCTTTTATTCACAGAAACTGAAATTTAGTCGCTTAGTTCAATTTGTGTTGCTTAGGAAAAATAATTAATTAATAATTATAAGTGTATAGGTTACTAGAAAATAGGTGGCGTTAATTGGACAACCTGTTCCTAATAACGCCAGTTTACAAGGTTTTCCTATTTGAGTTTTAATTCTTGTTCGGTATAAAATATATCCATTTTCATTGTGCTATTTTGTAAAGATAAGATTACAGTTTCTATTTCATAACTTTCGTGTTTGTACATAACTTATTTCCAGAGCAAAAGTGACTGAAGTGTTAAGGTGGCGTTATTTGGTACGTGTACCTTATAACAAATCTCGAGCGATATGACCTTGAGAATGGTATTTGTAAGTTGTTCCGTCTCATAGGAGAAACTAAATCTCGCACAGTTGTAAAACACGAAAATACATTTCACTTCATTTTGAGTACATCTTTATGATGAAGGAATTTCCTTTAGATTTATATTTCAGTGCTACGAATGTCCTTACGAACATCATCTTCCATAACACACTTACCTTTCCAGGACGCAGAAGCACTTGCTAACACCACACTGTACAGTTGTCACTTCTGATGCACACGCTCATTTGAACCGTAATGCGGGCAGCGATTTCATCTTCGGAATGAGAACTCGAACTGTGGGCGACGACCAGCATCTCCACAGAGTTTCTCTGGGCCCCCGGGTCCCCTCCCACGCCGCGCAGCCCACCTACCCTGACCTCAACTTGATTTCACTTGACTTCATTGTCGGTCATTGTCATTAACCTGTATAGCATTTCCTGTTTTTGTACGTTTCTATTGTTACCTCGCACGACATCTTCAAATTATACGATTCTGTTAGCATTTATCGCCTTAAGTTAATTGATCACACAGTCTTCACACGCTGCTTGAACTATTATAATAGCAAACAGTTACTTAACGAATTTGTAATTTCATATAATGACTTGGTGTTACATTACTTTTTTATATTTTCACTTTTACTTACTTGCAGTTTCATTTTAACAGTTGTTTTGCTCTGTAAAATGCACGTTTTTTATCGTTACGCTCGCATATGGCATAAAAATGATTCACTGTAAAGAAGGAATATACTCGTACTTGAAGTTGGTAGGCCACTTTTGCGCGACTTCATTTCGACTCATTACTCTTTTCTTTCACCTCGTCTCATTTACGCTAGTAGTGCGCCCACATCGGAAAGTTTTCATTAGAGATGTTAAGAAATCATGACTAGTGATGGATAAATTCCTGGGAACTTTGCCGTTTGGAATATTCACAAGGAATATTTCCGGGAATATTCCCCGAAAAATTTCCAGTCACCAAAATGGAAAAGATTATTAAAATTAAGTTATTAATGGAATCATACTGAAAATTGTGTTACTTACAAACTTTTTTCGTATATAAAACTCAGGAAACCATTAAATAAGGACATAGAAGTTTGTCTTTCTTTAATAGTAATGATTAACTCTTTAACAGTTACAAAAAATGAAGAGCTACCTGTAAAAAGGAGATAACTCCACTTTTAGAAACAAAAAGCATTCTAAAAAGTTTAAATTCTAACTAAGCCTTTCATTCATTTTTCAAAGTATGTCCTAGGTACTTCGGAGTTTCATTTTATTACTCATTCATTTAATACAATCAACAATTTGGGGGGGGGGAGGCAAAATGTAAACGAATAATGGAGCTACTCCCTTTTTTTTCAATAAAATTGGATATAATTAACCACATTTTGCACTGAACACACATATTTTGTGCAAATATCATAAACTACAACACAAGACATATCCGATGTATATAATAGAGTGAAGCGTAAGTAATGTCATTAATTTCAGATGGTTATTCTTTGAGATATTTCAATTTTGCTCGTTTTTGCTTCCTTTCCGAGTTAAAAATTGTTTTATATGAAACATAACTTAGCGTGTTTTGGGAAAAACATTGATTTAATTCCCAATACTCTCAGTCAATTTAAGAGAGGAGTGTATTGTGATGATTGAAAGAATTTTAGTTTTGTCCTTGAAATGTGAAGAAATTTGTTGCGAAGAAAATGTAAAATTGTAAAACTCCTTCGCTGAACGAAAAGTTACATTTGTTCGGCTCAAATGTCTGCACATTTAAAGGACAAAACTAAAATTCTTTCAATAATTTATTATCATAATACTCTACTCTCTTAAATTGACAGCATATTGGGAATTAAATCAATGGCCTTACCAAAACACGCTATGTACCATGAAATATTTCATATATAACAATTTTTATCTCGAAATGAAAGCAAAAACGAGCAAAATTGTATTTAAATGTCTCGTTTGAAATATCTCAAAGAATAACCCCCTGAAATTAAAGGCACTACTGACGGTTCACCTTGTATATAGCTTCAGCAGCTGTCTTCTATTTGGAACAAAACGATTGGGAGCTCGCCTCCAATTTCATTGTAACTTAATACCATTCTTACACTAAATGATCGGACATATTTTATAACGTAAGAAACAAACACACCATTAATTTGACCAAAAAGTGGAGCCATCCCCTTCCTGCAGAGAGCCCTTCAAATGTCCTTTTTTCAATTATTGAGCAACAATTCTATTGCTGTTTCTGATTGGAGTTAAAATACACAGAGTAATACATAAAATATAAGAGGTCAGTCTAAAATAGCCCTCAGAGTTCGGCAAAATGGTTGTGACGTCATTGAACGCAACCCGCTAAAAGCAAGGGTATCAGGGAGAAAGAAGGGGAATTTATTTTTCAGTGATCGTCTACAAAAATGTCACAGTCTTCAGGTTTTGTTGATCTGTTCATAATTATTTACATAATATGATTATTTACGTTGAAAAACAATAGGTATTCTTTCATTTTAACTGAACTTTTACTGTGCCACAAACATCTAATGTAATTTGCTACTATTGCAGTAAGTTCTTGCCTGCTTAAGCTGGATCTTCTTCATCTTTTTCACATTTTAAAATTCTAAATTCTTTTTTTATTGCTCGTAAATGTAAATATAGCTGCTATGTTGGTAGCAAATGAGAAAGAAATGAATAGTTTGCTTTTGGAAGTATTATCTTAAATAAATCTAAACGTGATAAATGTTTACATTGTGTTTTCAATTGTATCAGTCCGTAAATCCAGTTCTTCCAGCTAACTGATTCATTCATTGCTTAATAAGTCAACAGATCAGCATTTCGTCATCTAGTGCAATGCAGGAATAATCGTGTGATTATTGCCAATACTCGTTACATTGTACCTATGTTTCCCTTGAGTTGTAACTTGTAACATTTGTCAAAGTGATGAAAATTAAGAACAGTCAAAAAAAAAAAAAAAAAATCCCAGTCTGGAAATACTTCCAAATATTTTTTTTCCCACGGGAATATGCCCACATCCCAACACTAATCATGACCATGTACAGTTTTCGATGTTCATTACAGAATTAATTGGTTATTAACTCTTCAGATTTGTTGGTGAACAAATTTTACTTGTCTTTGTGAATAAAACTTTCAGTCCGCCGCGCGCCGCCTTAGTTCTGTGGATGGCAAGGTCCGTGGTGTGGATGGCATATGTGCTTCCCAACCATGCTGTCAGAGGTTTGATTCTCGTCGTGGGCAGTCGAAGACACTCATCTTTCTTACACAAGACTGAGTAATGAATGAATAAATCAACGAATGAATGAATGAATAAATAAATAAATCAATCAATCAATCAATCAAAATGAGCTAATTAAACTAATTTATTTTCATACTGTCAGTACACTGGCAGATAAAGCAGAGGCTGGAGGACACAGAGGTCAGGTACAGCTGATAGAAATTATCACTCCAGTAGGAGTATGAGAAAGAATAATCTTCCAGGTAAAACAAATAAGGAGCTCAGTATCAAAGACGAACATATGCCATTTTTATCGAAATATAGTTAAGGCTCGGTCCTTATGGTATTTTTCGTGCTCTTTCCAAATCTGTGGTCCGTTTATTTCAGAAATCGATATTTGTACGCTTTTGTGAATGTTGAAATATGTTGTTACTTTCATAATTGGACACCTCCACTACTAAGATTTATTTCAAATCATCTGTCCTCAAGTGAGGTTGACCACTGGGATCCGGAATTAACAAACATAAAAGGATAAAGGGAAATGAAACGAGCAAAATAATGATTCGATTTGTACATTAAAACAAAAATTTACGTGTTAACATATAAATGATAGTGTAGAATTTGAAGAGAGGCCTTCAGAATTTCCATTACAATCTTCCGAACCTCATAAAAGGGAATTTTAAAGGATTTAAGGATATTACATGTAAATTTTGGTAAACAACCCCTCGCTCCAAATAGTAAGCCTGTAACATCCCAGTTGTAAAGCGAAATGCCATATTTTTGACTGAGGTATGGAAGACAAGGTACGTATTTAGCTCGCTTGTCATCATTTATCTGTAGTGCTTGATTCGTGTCTCATTCAAAGCAAATCGTAGGGTATAAGACCATCGCTTTCTGGGTTCTGGCAATTATATCGACTCTTCTATGAGAATCATCTTCAGACACACAATGAATCTCTTCATGTACTTCCCATCCTCTGTAGTTTGTTTGAAATGCGGACATGACTATTTCAGCCAATCAGATTGCTGGAAACAGCGACTAGTGAATGTTTACATTATGTCGAGTTTAGATGTTTTAATGATTATATTCCCCTTTATTTCTAAATTTTATTAAAATATAAGGATTTAGGAGCAGCTTGAGTTCAGTACGGAGCGCAATATGTTGAAGAGTACGCCTGAACTGATTATAAAACGTAAATTTAATCTTGAACAATGGAAACATGCTAAAGAAAAACGATTGTAAATAAATCCTTCACCAATTAAAATAGGAGTCAAAGTAAGCCCAGAGGAACTTGCGGATGTTCAGAAGTTACTAAGTAAATACCTACTTCGGAAGTGAGTGGAAGGAAAACCCCTGTCTTCAATGGTATAGTACTGTAATCCAGAGTTCTAATAATGTAGACACATATAATGAATGTGATTTTTTTTAAGACCCTTTAAATTAACCACAAGTTATCTGTGCACAATTGCAGTAAAATAAGAACTACAGAATTGAATACAAGTAACATTCTAAATTTAACTTTATAAGTTTTCAAGTTAGATATTGATTTTAGAATAAAATCCAACTTCCATAAGGTTTTCTCATGTTTATCCTTCCTGGGTTGCGAGTTTTCAAAATGGACACTTACATTTTATATATATATATATATATATATATATATATATATATATATATATATATATATATATATATATTATATAGTAGAACTTGGTTATAACGATATCCAAGGGACCTTAAACATTAGGCCTATGTTGTTATAAACGAGTGTCGTAGTAACCGAGATTCACATTATCAATCTAGTGAGGTGGAAAATGAAAAATAACAAACTTAATTAGACTTATTTTAGATTTATGTATTGACTTTTAAGCCTACAATGAACAAAAATAAAATACACGTAGGCCTAGAACTATAAATACAGTATTCTGTATTAAAACAGTTTGTTCAGTGCTCACCAAACTACTTTACTTAGAAGTGAAGTAATCAGTCATTTTACTCTGTTGTCTTCTACTTGCCCAATACACACTTTCTAGGGCTAAATTACGTTCTATGTTCATAATTTCAGTTGTAATTTCACTGCTCCCTTCCCTAGGTTCATAGAACATGTTCATAATTCTAATGAATTCTAAAGCGTCACTCACTTCTTTTAGTGGCCATAGTGCGTTAAAATGCGTGCACTTAGTGAAAACTTTCTGTCGAAACTGATCTAATACCTCATGAATTCGGGCAGGTTACAATGGGGTGGGGAATTCGCCTGCATTCCAGAGGTCTATGACAGAAGGAGTCTGTAAAGAATTTATCAGGGTCAGATTTCAACAAAATATTTCTTAAAATACTTTGCTTCTTAGAAAATCTTATTCCAAACTGAGGTTGAAAATGCGAGGTAGACGCATATACGTTTGTCGTTTTAAGCAATGTAGAAAAACATATGTCTTATGGGGAATTAGTTGGGACCACAGAATATTTTACGTTATAGGCGAGGTGTACACAAAACGAGGTCGCTATAACCAAGTTCTACTGTGTGTGTGTGTGTGTGTGTGTGTGTGTGTGTGTGTGTGTGTGTGTGTGTGTGTATATATATATATATATATCGTTTGTTTCAAAAACGGACAAAAGTCAATCTTAGTTTCAAAAGTGGACAATGTCATTTTTAGATATGTTTTAAAGTGCTTTAGACTAATATTTTTAAATGGAGACCTGAATTATTTCGTTAAAAAAGTTACCAATATGCTTATACTATAAATTAACATAATGATACAAAAATATGGCTCTACTGACAAATAATACAAATGACTCTTGTCCGTCTTTATATTAGATTCCTCAAACAATCAATGCTCTCTGTCTATGACAGTAGAGTCGGGACAAATGCCATTACGAATATGAAGTCGAACTAAAGAGAAATTTTACCGTACCGGTAGTCTACTGTTCTGGGTAGGTGCCGGATGGACATCTAATCATGCTTGCATTAAAACCTTCGTATTATTTATATTAGCACATAATTCGCGAAAAAAAAAATCGTTTCTTTAAGGCTCGGCCTGGCTCGAACCCGAAAAGCATAAGTGAATTTCAACCCGAATTCGGCACCCCTGCCTAGGATGTGGGCTTGACTCGAGCTCGTGCAGAGCTCTATAGAAATCGGAAAACCTGCATAATGGGGTTAGATATTATTTTCGTATATCCAGATTGTGCTATTTTCTGTGTTACGGTGACAGTACACTTCTCTTCATCCCTCTACATACGTTCACATTTTCTAGTCTGCCATGGCTCTAATGGTCTTGTAAAAAGCAAAACTTTCTAGCAAAACCGCTCAAATATGAAATAAAAACGTTGTTAAGCAAAATGCTTCTTGGGAAACAAAATTGTTTTCGGTTATAGGAAAAACCTTTATGCTTTAAGTAAAAACGTTTCTGCATAAAGCAGTTTTGCTAGATAAGTATGCGCCCAGCCAAAGTGATGGAGTATTTTGGTTAAGAAATTCGGATTAAGGACACACACATTAACAAAAACCACATGTTTTTCTACAATTTGGAATTTCTCGTTAGAAATCTTTCCTTCTCCACTCTGTCCTAGAGTAGTGATCGACAGAATTTTTGTCATCACACTTCTCTAGCTGAAGAGGCGAACTGAAGCCGAAACAGAGAAAGCGCAAAGCAATAAATAGAGTTTATACTATTAAAAATACAAGTTTGTGTTTTCGCAGATCTTTGCCAAAGGTTTTGATCCTTTGCTTGCATTTGGTATTATCCTTTGTAATCTTTGGATCATCCAAAGGCTTTGGCCAGTGATACACAAAATGGGATGATATTCCTTGACCCAGTTTGCGGATCTCCGGTTTCGAACTATTCGGTTCTCATCAGCACGACGAAGAAATCGTGGAACGGTAATCTTGTCAGAAACTTTGCAAAAGCAAATTCAAAAGGCGTAAGCCAAAAGATAAAGCAAAAGCTATTGACAATTTTCCTGAGTAGGCGATACTATTTCAAAGCATTTGCAAAGTAAAGTCAAAAGACGCAAGTCAAAAGGCAAAGCAATAGCATTTGTGGAAAGATCTCTAACGAGAAATTCCAAATTGTGGAATTTGATACACCTCCACAAATGCTATTGCTTTGTCTTTTGACTTACGTCTTTTGACTTTGTTTTGCAAACACCTATTTTTATTTCGGGGCAAACAAAAGTTCAAAATTTGCTGTTCAGCGTAATCAGGATTTTCTATTAGGGTCTACACATATTAAATTTAATATTAGAACGCAATATAGGACAAAGTGATTTCCTCACGAATTTTTAATTGGCTTAGTAAATGAAGTAGGCTATTACGTCAAGATTACGGAAACATGCGCTCTGTTGTGAAGTCCCACGGAGAGTAATAAAGTTTACTATGACATCTTCAATTTATTTTCTTATCTGATGTCGGACTGATTACTCTTTTGTTTTCTCAACTTTCAACATTATCTTTGTTGTTTCAGTCACCTGTTTTAAGCGGTTCACACAAAACAATAGAAATTACTCGTGCCTTCTGCTTGACAATGTATCTAATATCATACGTATCATTTGTGAACTATTACGAAATATCATCATCATCATCATCATCATCATCATCATCATCATCATCATCATCATCATCATGTCCTGTTATTGCTCATAGGTCATAGTGTATCGAAAAACATCGTCACCTAACCCTGTTTCCGGCTATCCATTTTACTTCATTTCAGAATTTATTAGTGTTGCCAACCGTCCGAAATTTTTCCGGGTTGTCAGGAAATCAGTTCTCTATACAGAAAAGAAATTAAATTGTTTTCAGGATGCTTTATGTTCGGAATTTTGTTCATTGAAGCCTTATATTCTCAATAGTTATATTCCGGGGCTGAAAGATAGCCTATACCAACTCCACAAGAATGCTGAGCTACTGTTTTGAATACTGTTTTGCAGAAAATGGCTGAACACATATTATATACTCTTCTAATTAGCAATGTTCATTTGGAACGAGGTTTTTCGTAAATGAAAAATATCTGAACTGAAGAGGGGAACCGAATAAGACCAGAATCAGGGTAGCCACAGTGCTACAGCACAATGATAATTTTTACTCAGATTATGTATTTCTAGTACCATATAGTGTTTGATCTATCATTTGAGGATTTCCCGTGGTTATGTTCATGACGCGTTATAGAGTGTTTAGTCTTCGCTCTTAGCTCTTTGGTGCCTCAGGGGGTTCGTTGTGCTACTCAAAACTCCACATGAGAATGTAGACAGTTATGCGCATGTGCGAAACTGAAATCACTGCTCTGATTGGCTATTTATACGCGGGAAAGTGCTGTAGTCAGCTTCAGAACGACACAGGTTGGAGATTGCAAAAGTAAAGCGTAACGAAAGAATGCACAGTCTAGTATATACAGTCACGAAGCTCAATACGTAGTAAATATGCATCCATAGATAGTTGCTAACCACTAGGATCGCTAATATCGCCTCATTACAAACAATGCGAAATAGTACCGGCACAGTCAATTGTTACTAGCACCCTCAAAACTCAAGCTTCGTGACTGTATATACTAGACTGTAAAGAATGCTTGTTTCTGGAAGAACTCGAAACTATTTACAATGTATTTGGTAATTCAAGTGTCCGACTGCTGCTGCCATCTACCTGTTGAAGTTGCTGCCAATAACTATACTATCCTGAACAAAAGAATGTTACAGACACAACTTGGAGTTCTATACGGAAGACCCGACTTCCGAAATATAGATGGCTGTTCAATTGTTACAAACATAGTCTCCAACAACGTACAGGATCCATTCAATGAAGTAACGAAGTTGTTAAATATTTTGGTTACAACACCAACGACCACTGCTGAGCCAGAAAGATGTTATTCTTTCTTGAAACGCATAAAAACGTTTTTAAGGAACACTATGTCCCAGGACCGTCTCACTGCTCTTGCAATACTGTCAATAGAAAAGAGTATGATGTCCAAGATTGAGGGGTTTAACACCAGAGTAAATGACAAGTTCTGCAGGACGAAGGAACGTTGTATGGACTTCATATTATTTCGTCACTAGGCGAGTCTCAAATTAAGATAAATAAAAATAAGTGTATACAGTACGCCGATATAGAGATTGTAGCACACTCATTATTTTGACCACCAGCCGCTACTGGGCCAGATCTTGTAAAATCAGAACGGAACTCATAGTAAAGACACATTTTAATATGTACCGTAAACCAGGGTTAGATTGGCCCAGCGCGTCTTACTTTGGTTCAAATACGATAAAAAGTTTTAAAATTCACTCTATACTTCGTTCCATAATGTCTGACAGAAGACGTAAACAATGCGGCAGAGAGGTAGGGAGGCGGATAATTGCTAAACTACCAACGGTAGAGGTCACACCCACGTTTATCTGAAGTGTTCTACCTTCGTCCAACGTCGAGATTAGCTTGGACTGTGACCTCTGCCATCGGTTGTTTAGTAATTATCCGCTTCTCTACCTGTGCCAGCAATGTTTATTTCCCCTGTCAGACATTAAGGAATGCAGTATAAGTATATTATCTGTTTTGTTTTGACATGACATGGTTAAAACGATGTTGAACAGATGTTGCACTTTCAAATTTTGCAAACCTCAACACACATTTCGCTCGTTGCTTTTGCAGTAAACGGCTTTTTGTTTATTCAGTCGTTACTAAGAGACAATCTGACTTCTTTTGTTCGCAAAACAATGAGACAAAACTCCCTTGTTTTAACGTTATATTGGCGTTGTAATTTATAAGCGATTTTATTTTATGTCTTTCCAAACGAATCACACTGTATTTTCTTCTTCCTTAAATACATAATATAAACCTCTTTGACTCTTAACTTAGTGTGGAGAGAAAGTTTCAGAAGTTAAGCAAATAATGCTAATAAACCTTTTTAACAAATATTAATGTTAGTATTTTTAACTAACCTGTTTGATGAACGATTTGTATTAACTTTCAAGTGAACTCCTTTATATTTATTCTCAACAGGATTAATTTCAATTGAAGAGTGTGACCTCAAGACGCTTTCAGTTCATTTTTATGAAAGGACTGGGCTAGTTTTTTTTATCCATTGGTCTACTGAATGAGAGAATTTTCAAGTGACACTCACAATAACACAAACTTTTAGACGAGGATTTGCGTTGTTTTGGAAGAAAAGAAGCTTAAAATATAATGGACTGAGCTACTCTTGGGATTACGCTCCTCAATTTATTCTGTACTTTCCTGCTACCGATCAATGTTTCAATAAATATATGTATGTGAAATGACAAAGTTTATGCTTAGAGAATTTAGATAGGAATACATATTGTTAGTTACTTATTCTTGTGTTACTTTCACATGACAATTTTATTTTTCTGTATTCGGTGATCATACTATACAGAGTACAGTTTTTCTATGTAAACTCTCAATTGAATCTTTTATTTTAGAAAGGCCACAAGTCATATTTTCCCAATTTTACAGGCGATACAAAAAACTATTTAAATTAAATAATTTGTTTTTTTTTCAATTCTTTGTACTGAATTTTGGGAAGGATACTAAAATATTCTTTACATACGAGTTTCAGATTTTTTAATGAAACAACTGCAATAACTTCTACATAGGACAGACAGGCAGATCATTTCAAACACGTAACAAAGAACACATCACAGCCATAACAAAACTACAGAACACTTCCACATATGCAGAACACATCACAAATGCTAACCACACCTACAGAGACATCAACACAGATATGGAAATTCTACACATTCAACCAAAAAGCCAGAAACTAAACACACTAGAGCAATACGAAATAGATAGACGCACAAAAGTTCTCAACACACAACTCAATTTCAGAACACACTCTTTGATTCCACATTACACTACACAAACAAAAGGCGCCAAAACCAGTAACAACCAGTTCTGAAATGGCCGATAACAGACTGAAACATGTTAACGAGGTAATGTAAAATTTGACATGAGAAAGACATATAATACGTTTTCCGAAAAGGGTAGTTTCTATGTTTTTTTCTGTCTTGCACATGTGCCTAAACACAGGAACAATGAGAGTTCAGAAAGTGAACATAGTACAAATAAATGCTTTAATGAGCAATTTAGTGTACGAAATAGTGATAGAAATGGAAATATGCCTCTTATTTTCACTTTTGCCATGAGAAACTTTACTCTACATTACCCTGTGTTGTAGTTGCCCTATTTACAATGGTGTCTTCACTTACATATTTGAGACATTTTTTTGCGCTAATATTTACTACTAGTTTAGTGACGAAAAGGTCTATTCACAATGGTGTCTTCACTTACATATTTGAGGCCTTTTTTGCGATAATATTTACTACAGTCAGTTTAGTGACGAAAAGGTCTATCTATTCACAATGGTGTCTTCACTTACATATTTGAGACCTTTTTTGCGCTAACATTTACTACAGTCAGTTTAATGACGAAAAGGCATATTCACAATGGAGTCTTCACTTACATATTTGAGGCCTTTTTTGCGCTAATATTTACTACAGTCAGTTTAGTGACGAAAAGGTCTATCTATTCACAATGGTGTCTTCACTTACATATTTGAGGCCTTTTTTGCGCTAATATTTACTACAGTCAGTTTAGTGACGAAAAGGTCTATCTATTCACAATGGTGTCTTCACTTACATATTTGAGGCCTTTTTTGCGCTAATATTTACTACAGTCAGTTTAGTGACGAAAAGGTCTATCTATTCACAATGGTGTCTTCACTTACATATTTGAGACCTTTTTTTGCGCTAATATTTACTACAGTCAGTTTAGTGACGAAAAGGTCTATCTATTCACAATGGTGTCTTCACTTACATATTTGAGGCCTTTTTTGCGCTAATATTTACTACAGTCAGTTTAGTGACGAAAAGGTCTATCTATTCACAATGGTGTCTTCACTTACATATTTGAGGCCTTTTTTGCGCTAATATTTACTACAGTCAGTTTAGTGACGAAAAGGTCTATCTATTCACAATGGTGTCTTCACTTACATATTTGAGGCCTTTTTTGCGCTAATATTTACTACAGTCAGTTTAGTGACGAAAAGGTCTATCTATTCACAATGGTGTCTTCACTTACATATTTGAGACCTTTTTTTGCGCTAATATTTACTACAGTCAGTTTAGTGACGAAAAGGTCTATCTATTCACAATGGTGTCTTCACTTACATATTTGAGACCTTTTTTTGCGCTAATATTTACTGCAGTCAGTTTAGTGACGAAAAGGACATATCCAGGTTATGTGCTCTTTCTCAAACGTATTTATCTAATCTCCATAGCAACAAATGGAGTCGAGTTAGGAATGTGCCCTTTCTAACCTTAATGAGACTACCCCAATAGAGTAGGCCTATATTTTTAGCAAAAGATCAATTTCCACAAAAATGTGACTTGTGCCCTTTCTAAAATAAACGATTCAATTAAAGCAAACGCAATTCGCAACGTTACAGTATCCCTCCTGTAAACATGACTTCTTGGAATGAACTCTATTGTGCATGGTAATAGCATGTGCATCTAACAATAACGCTCTTGTACGACATGCCATTGTGTGCGTCGCTTTCATTTATGGAACAGAACGATTAAGTTGTGAATTTCTTGCAACAACTACTTTCGTGATATACTGGAACGTACCTGTGCTAACAGAGTTCAGGAAAACTGAAAGTCTGGTTGTTTTTCCCTCGAAATTATTCAAATAAACTTTACAGGGAGTTATACCTGAAAACTCGATTTGCATAATGCACGTCACTGTTCGTTAACAGAAAACCACAATTATTAAAGTCACATAGAGTTAGTGTGCACTCAGTTTTGGTTGCTTGACGGTTGCCAGCCCACTTTGAGGTCTGTGGATATAGAGGGAAAAATTGTATCAGCGTCTAGTAGAGTTCCTGTGTAGCTCAGCTGCTAGAGCGTTGGTACGTTTAACCAAGGGTACCGGGCCCCGGAACAATTTTTCCCTCGAAATTATTCAAATCAACTTTACAGGCTGCAAGCTCGATTTGCAAAATTTTTAAACTCCGTACCCTTTTTTTCTCTGTTGCAGGGGTGTAGAAAATCGGGCCTTGGATGATTGACTATTCTGGGCCAAGAGGTAAGTAAAGAACATTATTATTGTAGTGCGGTGTTTTTGGATCTATGAACTACCTATTGATTAATGTACAAACATTCTGCGCTTTGAAATAAGTAATAGGCTTCATTATAAATGAGCTAAAGTGAAGATGAACCCATATATAATATTGGATCATTCTATTATAAGTGTCCATCGCTGTGAAGTAACGGTTAGCATGGCTGGCCATGAAACGAGCGAGCTCGGGTTCGAATCCTGGTTGGGCTAAGTTACCTGGTTGAGGTTTCTTCCAGAATTTTCCCTTCACGCATTAACTTTAAATGCTGGACCCTGTATTCATTTCGTTGGCATTACCAGCTTCATATCATTCAGACGCTAGATAACCACAGCAGTTGATAAAACGTCGTAAAATAACCTACTAAAAAATCAAGAACAAGTATGCATTTCTTTGTCGAACAGACTTTTTTTTTATGCTAGAACCGATATGTAACTCCGAAAATTTGGGTCATTATGCATGACTAGGGCTAAGAATTGTATGCTGTTACATTGCGCTTCAAGCGCCTCTGACTTCAGGTACCGGTACGTAATTACGTTGGGGGTGGGGGATTTCAGTGTGTTTCGTTGAACAGTGAACTTTAGTTGATCGGTTACATTACGACCGAATACTGCTATTCGTAACAGGCAACATTCAACGTCCTGTAAAGAAGAATATGACGCATTTCAGTCACTGTCAATAGGTACCGGTTTATCACATGGTACCATAGTATCATTCTGTAGCTGGCACCAGCACTTGGAGAATGAACGACTAGTATCTCTATGGCAATTATGTCTGATAGAAATAAGTTAATATTTTTATCTTACATTTGGTGACAGGTGACATCACTGAGAACACACAATAATCAGTAGTTTCATGGGGGCCTCAGTCCTTCAACAGAGAGTCTGGACATAAAAATAAAGAACACCTGTCTCATGCCACTGTGCACTTTGTGTACATTGTATAAATTTGTCTTTAACTGTCACAACAAAAGACGCATCAATACAGGGTGTTTTAGAATTCAACCGAAGAAATTTAAAGAGTTGTGAAAGGGTCCTAGGTAAGTACATGGTGAATATAAAGTCTTTGCCTGATTATGATTAATTGTATCTCAATATCTATGCTAGATAGACAAATAAAACCTGCGGCATTAAGTCGTCCACTATAGGCTATCGAGTTTCTTTGTGCTGCTGCCCCAATGGCGTCTATGCAGGAGAAAGCACAGTGTATTTTGTGGTTCCATGAATCACGATCGCCTATTACAGTTCAGCGACAGTTCCGAAGGGAGTATGGTCGAGGTCCGCCAGATATGAGGAGCGTCAAAGGATGGTATCAAAAATTTAAAAAGACTGGCAGTGTTGATGACAAGACAAAAAGTGGTAGACCGGGAGTGATGAAACTGCTGTTACCGTGCGTACAGCTTTTCAACGCAGTCCGCAGAAATCGACCCGTCGTGTCTCCAGAGAAGTCGTCATATCTCAGAACACCATAGTGAAAATTTTACACAAACGGCTGCATTTCCGTCAGAAACTGTTTAATTTCATAGTGTCGTATTTGATTCATCTCTGATTGAGGTTCTGGCTGATATGTACACTTAACGGCGAAAAGAATAGGCCAACTCTTGGTCGATAGAAATGACAAGTTCTATCGCGCGGTTCACTCGTGTAAACGTAGCTCACTGCAAGGCATTGCTGTGGTGTCTCTTCATGAAAGTCGTTCGTCTGTAATGTAGTAAAACTTACGAGCTGTGTGTGGCCCAGTGGTAAGATGTCTGACATCCGTACCAGAGATTGTGAGTTCAGCTCCCGGTACGGTAAAATTATTTTTTTTAATTTCAATTTTTAACTAATTTATTAGATAAATGTGAAATGACATTTGTTCATAAACTTCGTTATGTCTGCCTTGTAAAAATATTATTGCCCATCACCTCTGGACCTGGCCTGTATAACAAAACTACTTTTCACATCCTAAAAAACCGGACGCATATCAAACATAAATAAATAATTAAATAAACAATTTGTTAATGGCCTGTGGTGGGGACTAGTATCTCGTCCACAAACCACCTGCGTCAACAACTGCCCTCATTCTGGGCGGCATGGACTCCACAAGATTATGGAACAGGTCTAAATTCATGGCCACCTCCTCCCACGTATCTAGAACTCTGTCCTACAATTCGTCAGCTGTCCGAACGATTGTTCTGTCCAATTAGAGTGTAGGATCCGTTTGACTGTAGACCACAATTTTTAATCGTATTCATATCTGGTGGTTTTGGAGGTCAGTCGACCAGGTGATTATCCTGCTGGAAGAAAAGTATTCCTTCTTGATATCGTTCTCGTGCGGAAGGGATCATTACATTTGCCAAAATGTGTTCGTAGACTTCTGCCGTAAACCGACCGTGGATGTGTTCCAGAAGTCGTGCCCCATCGGATGACATCCACACCCAACACGCGACGCAATAGCTTGTTGACGAATTTTTTGTCTCTCTGCCATCTTCAAGCGTAATGACGAGACAGAACGTTTTATTAACAAACAGGAGTATTTCTTGGAAGAGAGAGGGAAGTTTATTATTTATTGGAGTTTGGGCATATTCTAAAAGATGTGGCCACATAAATATTGCTTTGCGAGACGTATGTTATGACAACTTTGTAATTAAAAAAAGAAGAATATGAGAAATTCGAACCTTGCTACTACTATTAACTCGTTAAATAGATGAATACCATAACGACTTACGCTATTAAGTCTTTTAATATCGCTTCGGCATAATATGTGGTTTTCCTGTTCATATTCCCTTCGGTTGATTTTGTATTTATCAATTTCATTATTATTTCACTCTTCAGAGGCCCTGGTGTATCTAGAATCAACTCTCCATTCGATTTTATAACATATTTAAGAATCTTAAACAAAATAAAGCAAATTTAAATGGTTTAATTATGTGTTACCTGGTGAACTACGGCTTTGACGAGACGAGCACGCGCAATGTTATGTCTCTGGAAATTAGAAATAAGTCGGCGGCCCATTCTTTTTGCCGTTAAGTGTACATCTTTTATCAAGCAGTACATCTCACTTGACGATATGTGTCAGAGGAAGAACAATTGTTTGTATGCATCTGAATTCTGATTAGTGGAATATGCAGATAATCAGCGATGTATGCATTGGAGGGGGAAAGGAACTGGCCACCTAATCCATTACCTCCAGACCTAGTTGCCTTATGAGTGATGCCTTACTGGTGTTACATATGAGGTTCAATCCTGTCTTCGGACAGCTGATTAAACAACAACATATTTGATTCGCATTCGTAAAGAAAGAATAAAAATGTTTAATTTACCAATACGACCAGACTAGAGCCATCTCGTGTTGATTAGTCTAACTACGAATGAATGACAGAACTAGCATAATGATGTAAACGTTCGTTTATTTATAAGCAAAATACAATTTAAAAAGGTGGAAATTGATTTAAATAATAATAATAATAATAATAATAATAATAATAATAATAATAATAATAATGCTTTATTTATTCTGGCAGAGTTAAGGCCGTGAGGCCTTCTCTTTCACTCAACCAGAGCATGAAGGAAATACATGATAATATAGTGTTAATACAAAAGAAAGTTATAGAAACAAAAAAATATGGATAAGCCAGAAGATTTTCGAAATTAAATAACTTACTAAAACCAGATGACAAGTTAAATTACATGATTGCTTAATAAACTAGTTACAGCTGTGAATTATAATACAAGTACATATCCTGGGACACTGAACAACGTAAAATAAGATTATTATGGAAATGACATTTTGTGGAAGTAAATTTATGGGTGTACTTGATGCTGACATAACTGTTATCGATTGATTATCTCTGAGTATATTGATATTAGTGTTCCTCATTGTTTTGTGAAAACAATTGCTATTCGTCAGCGACAGGACGAAAATAACAATATCAATATAATTATATAGTTTGTTATAAAACAACCTCCTGAATTTACAGGTTCCCAAAAAAGGCAAGATAAACAAAAATGCAATAAAACAGGAGTAATAATTTAGGATTTAAATGTACATACAATAAATGTTGAAAAAAAAATATGAACTCAGAAATCAAAATAACATTTAAGTGTTACCTTTAAAAATTATTACATAAATGATTTTTAATATATGCAAGGACCCCATAATTACAAAGATAACGATGCTTTTAATTTTCTTAATGGTAGTCCGAGACTTTTCCAAATTTCCGAAAAATAGAGTAGTATAGTGGCGCTTGCTTCCATCATCATCCGAAAACCTGTATGTCGCTTAGCTTGTATTTGGCTTTGTAGTAATCCAACGTATCTCATAAATGCTCGTAAGTGCAGTTTTAGATAATTCTCATTAGTTGCTATTCAATAGATTCTTACACTTCATTGGTGAATGTGTACGTAACCGGAATATACTGTTTGATTCATTCTTAGCGTTCTGCGCAAGTGTAGATCATTCACTGCAAATCCAGTACAAGCTCATGCATTTTGTCAAGACACTCGCGATGTTTGGATCCTGTGTCTCAACTCTTATATTTAATTATTATCTTAGCGTGTGCTCGATTACACTAACCTCTAGTGCTTGAAAGTGGAACTAAACGCCGGCGCACAGAGAAACAAAACAGGAAAATTCTCTCAGTGTCCATTCTATATAATCCCTGTTCGCTGGGATAACTTTCGGCGCTGGACCCTAGACACAATTCACTGTTATTATAACCTTCATATCATTCAGACGCTAGATAAGCAAAGGAGTTGATAAAGCGTCGTAAAATAAACCAAATAAAAACATTAACATTAACATCATTTTGAGACTTGAAAGAAATAATTAAGAGGCTAATACAAAATTATTATGTATAAATTAAGTTTCCATCTTCATACTTGCGACTTAAAATCTCGCCACAAAACGCCCTTCAGCTGAGAATATCGTGATGTTTTAATTTATTGAGGTACCAACCAACTGAATTGTATATGGTTGAAAATGTAAAGCCTATGAGCAGATGGAACGAGATCATAAATATAAGTACGAAATTTATGCCTAGTAGTCTTAAAATTGTCTTTATTCTTGTGATAGCTTTTAATTGCAAGAGCACGTTGTACACCAGTCCACCTTTCCATAATGACTAAATGTCATAGTATTGGCAACAGAATATACTGTCCGCATAATTTTTTGCCTCTCAGTTATGCTGTGAGAGATATACGCTCCTTAAAGTCGCTCGTTCCTCTGCCGGAATCTGTTATTATCAGAATCATTACAAATCTATATTCTCGGAATGCCAGTCATCGTGAGGTAGCGTGGCCGAGCGGTCTAAGGCGCTGGTTTTAGGCACCAGTCCGAAAGGGCGTGGGTTCGAATCCCACCGCTGCCATATATTTTGTACGCTTATATTATTTTCCTGCTGTATTGTTTCATATAATTATTAGTTTTAATACTCGTCATTCCTAAACTCATTGAGACTTTCGTACTCTTTTACCCTGATATGGCGAGGTTTTTATATTGTACTGGACTTAACCGCTATACTTTTTCTTGTGAAATATATTATAAAGTTAATTTCAAAGTTAAGTTGTAATTTAAAATTGCCTAAAAATTTATTTTAGAAAAATTGAGACCATTTCAAGTTAAAAAAAAAAAACCTTTATATTCGTAAAGGAATGGAATTTGCTGATCATTGGAATTGTTTTCGTTTTCGTTACCTTTATGATAGGTTTGGTAATAAACACTCCAGTCGCAACTTAGCTTCTCACTTATTGAATTTTCTGTGCTGTTCATATTAAAAAAGATATCTTGGCGCAAGATTGCGTCCCGCCATTAAGAACGCAGTACAACTGCTGGTAATCAATAATTTGGGTTTTGTACTGTCCTATAGAAGAAAAAATAGGGGAGAGTTGGGTAGTATCGGACATCGGGTAATATCGGACAGTGCGTTTCTTTCATCTACCACCATATGGTAGTACCTGAATGACATGATTACATTTCTGTATGCGACATCACAGAAACGTAACCATGTCAATCAGGTACTATCATCGTGTGATAGATGAAAGAAACTCTATGTCCGATATTACCCGATGTCCGATACTACCCAACTCTCCCCTAACACTTATTGTATTCCTTAGATTTTACATCAGCATTCTAACTTCGAGATGTGGGATAAGTGAAAAACTATGTAGGCCTATATGTACAGGGTGGAAGGTAACCTTATACAATCCTTCTGGGATACGATGTCTCGAATTATGACAAAGAAGAAAGTCTAATAATATTTTATTCCCAGAAGGACGGTTTTCGAAAAAAAAAAATGGTCTTTTGTAACTTGAAATTATGATTACGTTTTTTATGAAACTGCTCAAAATTGGATTTTTATCTCATGTAGGATGATAGAGTAAGCTATGTATGGCCATGTTACAGTAGTATTTGTATGGAAAATAACACAGATTTCGAATAAATCGCGTTAATAGTTGTGTACACATTGCATAGGAACAGGGCTGTGACACGCTGGCAACACTGTTTCTTACGTACGCAAACCATGTGGCCGAGCTAGGTATACGGAGCGGACGATACGCTTATATTCACTTCGTCATTAGTTGCAGGCTACATGCAGCTCGAAGCAATTGAAACACAACGAGATGCCACAGTTTTGTAATCGTGAGTATTTGGACATGTTATTAATTTATGGCAAAACTGGTCACAATGCCGCTGCAGCTTCTCGCTTATGGGTATACCGTAACAGATACTGTAACTGGATCAGAAGTGTGAAAGTTGTAGACACGCAAATGGTGGACACTTTGAACAATAGGATATTTAAAAGACACTGTAGAGAATGGTGTACAAAATTTAACAGTGTACCTCACATTAATGAGTATCATTTTCATTTATTTTCAAAGTTGTTTATTTCTTCCAAACATTGTATTGTAATTGAGTCAGAGTGACATCAACAGTGTGATCCTCAATGTAAAATAATACTGTATTAAAGGATTAATTTTGTTTTAAGCATAATTTTTCATTCTACTGTATTATTGATGAAATTGCCTTAAAATGTAACAGAAACTACGTGTTTGTTCGTACTAAATTTAGTGCTGGAACGACAAAATAACGAATAACATAGTTCGATAACGATACAATAGATAACGAATAACACAGTTCATGTAATTAACATGTTACGATTACATAAATTTTGATTTGACTGCATTCCCAACAGATGTTTTTGTTTACAAAACGGTATGTGTACATCCTATCAAAACCACTGCCAAGTAGATGATTGAAGCGGCATTCAGTATGCTGGGATGCAATGATCTCGCAAAGTGAACACTGCTACTGTCTACAACGCCGCAACATTGCAACATTGGTTTTCTTGAAATATTACAAAAACTATTGGTCGAATGAAAAATATTATTTTACAAAACGTTCCCAAATGACATGATCTGTTATGAGTGTGAAGGATTGTAAAAGGTTACCTTTCACCCTGTATATGTATAATTATCGGCTCAAAGTAGGCAGATTGATTTAGTTTAGAAGCTTAAACACTTTATCAGTTGAGTATAAGGTGTAAATATGGAGAAATTTATTTAATTCAGTTTTCAAATAATCAGATGCCCGTTATAAATGAATAGTGAACTTTTTTTTGACAGCTGAAAGAGCTGAGGGTAAATTAGATGGAGATTTGTGTCTTGTATTACAATTGAGGCGCTGGATGCATTAACAGCTTAACTTTACTTAAGTTATTATTCCGGAAATGGCATTTTATAATCTTCCATGGCTTCTCTATCGACTGTAAAAGTTATATTTTATTTCGTTGATAGTGAATATCAGGGGGATTAATTATGTGAAGTGCTGTGCTAAATCAAAAGTTTCAAAATTCGCAATAGAAAAGTATGTTACACTCATGTTTTACACATCAGGGTCTTTACCAATATCATGTACTGACAATACCGTTTTCCAGTCATTCAGTTTTTCCGGACGTATTATACCACCAAAGGAAGAGCTTAATCTAGAAGCATCTAGTGAAGCTTACAGTGGACTTCTACAGAACCTACGTGAGAAGAAAAGGGACATACCACCGGAATTCTATGCAACCTGTGCGATGCAAGACAGAAGCTGGACTCAGACGAACTGCGAAATGCGACATGTGACTACAAGACTGGCAATCCATGGCTTCCACCACAAGCTGTGCTCCAATAAGACATTCCACGATCCGGATGATACGTGCATATGTGTTTTGTGTTCAGAAAAATGTGAAAAGTACCATATATTAAAGTGCAAGGAACGCTGCAGATCTATTGCTGCTTATAGCAAGGACAACTAAGATTATATTTACATATACTCTTTGCACAGTTTGTGCGCAGTTCTCGTTTATTATTAATCTAGACAATCCTTATCGTCCTGGCTTAAAATTATGAAAGAAAAACAAATTATTATTGCAATTCTTGAAACCAGAAAATGCATATTCTCTTCAAAATATTTTGGATTCTGAACCAGTGTTGGATGGAAATCATCCTTAAAGTGAAATCAATGAACATGAATAAGAATATTTGACACTATAATGCAGGATTTTTTATGTACCATAGTTTCAGAACTGATTTTTTTAATGCGTCTTGTGCTTTTCTTACTAGAAATTTAAAACAAATGTTATTTTGTTTCTGCAGTATGTTTTCATAAAAATGTAAGGACTTACCGACTAAAAATCTGATTTTGTATTATTTTGATAAGCCGAAGTTTTAATGTGCTATTATTTCTTATAATTAATTCAATTAAATTCGTGTTTGTTAGTGAAATAACAATTTTCTACAGGGTTTCATTCCTAACGACTTAAGTTTTCCATACTTTATTTACAAATATTTATAAATTAGTAATGTTTAAATTATAACTGATATTAGAGTTCAATAATTTTAACAGTCTAAAATATTACACAAAACAAATGATACGAATATTTATATTAATAAAATTTCTACATTGTTCTAAAACTTTGACATTGTTTTTCTCTATACTTAAGTTTTCAACTTAAGTTGTTATTGCACCAGCGCCTCAATTATTGATGTTTATATCTTGATATTCAGCATTAAACATTACCAAAAGAGACAATAACAATACATCAGTAGTGACCTCTTTTTAATAACAACTGAGACTAATAGAGGTAGATTGAAGAGAGATGATTTCTGCCTTGTATCAAAACTAAGAATGCTCCGATTACTGCTAAAATTATCTTGATTTTTTAACATAAAACGTCAAAACATTATGTTTAATAGAAATTAAAGTAGACCTATTGAAATGGAATGGAATGGCATTTAAGTGAGGCGGGCACGGATGGCCCAGCACTGCGACCTGTTGAGATCTGTTGCGCTAACCCTCGATATGGAATGAGTTGCGTGCCATAGATCCCCTACCTTATGACTCCCTAACAACCTGTCCCTACAGCCAACAGAAATCCATATATGCCTACCATTCCTGCTTCGTTAACTTCCTCCAAGGTCCCCCTGTCGGTCCGAGGCGAAACTCTGCCCCAGAGGGTGCTCGTTGCAGAAGCCATCCAACGTCGTTTAGGCTGGTATTCATAGTCGACACTTTCGATTAAAGTGTCCTTTGGAAGACGCAAAGTATCACTTTTCCGTTGCACAGTCGACACTTTGGTGCAAAGGATCACTTTGGATGAAAGTGTTCTTCCGACCACACTTTGAGCCGAAAGTGTCACTTTGTAGAAAAATGGCGGACGTCTTGGAAGTTGTCGAACTATTTATTAGAACATGCGGAAGAGGTGGCACAATTAGTGGACAATGTACGAAAGCGCTACATTAGGGATAGGCCTAAAGATAATCCCGTGGAATTTTATAATGATGTAGAATTAAAAAAAATGGTTCCGATTTGATAAAAAACTGTTATTGAGACTGCTCATCTTTTCGATGACTTGTTGACAAAAACGAATAATAGAGCAAATCAAGATTTCAGGTATAACTCCCTGTAAAGTTGATTTGAATAATTTCGAGGAAAAATTGTTCCGGAGCCGGGTATCGAACCCGGGGCCTCTGGTTTAACGTACCAACGCTCTACCACTGAGCTACTCGGGAACAATTTTTCCTCGAAATTATTCAAATCAACTTTACAGGGAGTTATACCTGAAATCTTGATTTGCATAATACACGTCACTGTTCGTTAACAGAAAACCACAATTTAAGTCACACGGAGTTAGTGTGCACTCGAAGTTGGTTGCTTGACGGTTGTCAGCCCACTTTGAGGTCTGTGGATATAGAGGGAAAAATTGGATCGGTGTCGGTTAGAGTTCCCGAGTAGCTCAGTGGTAGAGCGTTGGTACGAATAATAGAGGTTTGCCAGTGCCTCCAATAATACAATTATTGACTGCATTAAAATGCTATGCTATAGATATGTACCATACATTAATATCTATAATATTATAGTTCAAGTATTTCTGTAGTAACATCCGTATATTTATAACCTCAATTCGATGAAGTGATATGTAGGTAGATATTCCTATATAACCTATTATTTATTACTGAAACGAATTTTATTAACTTACATAATATTAAACTAACTTCAATCTAATGTAGGCGTAACTATCTTAAATTAGCACTGAGACACCTCACGTGCCTGCTTCTAAGCAGATTCCATAATTATTTTGGGTTTAAAACGATTTTGATTTTCGTTGACTACCTGTATTTTGAGATAAGATTTATCTTGATGTTCATATAATCATTATTTTGATAATATATATTTTCATGCCGGTAAGCAATACAGCTTTTGCTGGTGAGATACTGTCTCTAGTTCATGTGCAGACATAACCTCACCATGAAAAGAGATCTAATACTATTAGGCCTATTTTGTTTAGCATTGTAGAAAAATTTGGCATTAAATATTCCTGAAGAGCAGCCAATAATGGAAACGAGAGGGAGAGAGAGAAAATAATAATAATAATAATAATAATAATAATAATAATAATAATAATAATAATAATAATAATAATAATAATAATAATAATAATAGCAATAGGCCTAATGTGTTTATTTCATTCTTTTGACTTTTATTCACTATTCACGAAAAAGGCAAAAATGAAAATGAATGGAATAAAACGATATATCAATGAAGCAGGTACGTATAAAAACTAACCTAACGATATATATATATATATATATATATATATATATATATATATATATATATATATATACATATATACACGCAAAGCTTAACCTACTCAGTCCAACTTAACCTAACTACATAAACCAATAGAAGATATGTACAAAATCTAACCTAACTATATAAATCAGTGGAACTGATACATACAAAACCTAACAACGATGTAAATCGATGAAAAAGATATGTACAAAACCTAATCTAACTACATAAATCAATGAATCAGCTATGTACTGTACAAAACTAACCTAATTTCACCAGCAGTATCACTACCTATTTAATAAATATTATATATCTGAACTGACTGAAATAATCTAAACTATCGGCAGCGAAAACTAGAAACTGAAATAAAACAACTTTAAATATATATTTTCTTTTTCGTGCGATAAATTAGGCTCCCACCTCAAATCACAAGCATTATAATCTGTAGGTGACACATTAATTTGTTATTGTTTGTTCACTTGTTTTGAAAGGCATTGTGGGACTTCTATTACCAACCAAATTGTAACTCTACACTTTGCTGGCATAAAGTGACACTTTGTAAAGTGCACTTCTTCAATCGTCTATGAATACCACTAATATGAAAGAGCCACTTTCGTCAAAAGTGTCACTTTGCAAAGTGGTGATATGAAGTGTCGACTATGAATACCAGCCTTAGCTACATTCCATGGAGGCCGGTCGAGAGAGCCAGTAGTTCCAAGTAGACCTATTAGTTTGCATACATATTATTGTCAATATATAGTTACGGTCCTTAGAAACAATAAAGACATTCATAAACTTTTGGTCCTTAGTTAGCATGACTGAAATAGAGAATTTTCCAACTGTCTGAAAAAATTAGGAATGTTTCTCACAATTTTCTTCCGGATGCTATATAGAATCTACCGCCTCGTGTATTACCTCATTTTCTAAGGTGTTTTGTCTTGGATTAGAGGTATGGATTGAGCGCTGGTTAGAGTCCTCGTGTATTACCTCATTTTCTAAGGTGTCTTGTCTTGGATTAGAGGTATGGATTGAGCGCTGGTTCGAGTCCTCATGGGTAGAGACAGTAAACATTCTTGAATAAAAGGGATTATAATTCTTGGTTATAAAGGATAAAAATTCTTGAGTGAAAACAAAAATTTCTTGAGTAAACCTGAAATTTTTACCCTGTTTTATTAAATTTTTGTGTTGTGTAAGATAATTGACAAAGTTTTACGTTGACAACAATTCTAAGATAGGCCTACTTAACATTATTTAACATTCAAAGTTGTACGCAGGCAACAGTTCTAAGTTTGTCATTAAGATTTGTTTTTCTATTTGTTAGCACACACGAGAACTGTGAAAACAAAGTTCACAGTCAACATTAGAAATTGGAACCCTATAGCCTGGAGAGCTCCGTCACAAAATCACTGTGATATTCACGTAACGCCAGCAAACTTTCTCGCACTGAAAGTCCAGGACTATTTTTAACTATGTGCATTTTTCAAACAGAACTTCTAAAATTTCCAAATTTAGATAATGTGTTTAGTAATTGCTGAAAAATTGCGTCTTTTCGCGAATAACGACAGAAAATATGCTAAATTCCTGAATCATAGGATTTTTGCGATTTTTCGTGAATGTTTCGCGAGTTGAAACGTGTAATTATATGATATTTTATGTGTGAACCATGTTTTAAACTATGTTTATTTGGTTAGGTTAGGTTTTTCGCGATTTCGCGAGTCACGAATTTTGACTGTCTCTACGTCATGGCGAAGGAATCTCGACCAGTGTATGGGACCTGTGACCTTCCAGCGTCGCGTAGAATTAAGAATCTAGAGAAGTTCATACTAAGGCAGTGACCGGCAGTGCTCTGTGACGTCATCCCTTAGAGCATTCGTGCTATTCTTTAAGAACATCGGCATCCAGAGCTCTGAGTGGCGAAGAACAGCCGATAGGCTTCAACTGAACGCTGCAGTAACGTCCTATACATTTGATTTCGTGCATGTGATACGTATATACATTTCAGATAGTACTGATAGCATGGTAAATTAAGACACATAGTTTAATTCTTCAAAATTATTACATATTGAAAGTATAATTTCTATCGACACAAAATGGAATTACTGCAGCAACTGCAATGCAAAGAAACACTTAACAGCTTGTCTTTCAATTGTTGTATTACATCCGCCGATCATCTCGCTCATATTAATTGTCATATTCATTGGCATGACATTCTGAATAATGATGCTTAAATTTAACTTTTTTAAATGAGCCGTTCAGAGCAGAAGTGGTGTAAGTCAAAATTGGGTAATGAGGTTTAAAGTAAAACTTCTGTAAAATACAGCGCAAACTAGCAATTAATATGTTCTTGCTATCCACTGACTACTAATAGTTTAAATAAATTGAATATTAATAGCTACCTTGCGCAATTTTTTACAGAATGTTTACTTTAACTCTCATTACTTATTTTTGACTTACACCACTTCTGCTCTCAACGGCTCAAGTGTTGAAGTACCTTACAACAAATTAAACAATTTTTCATTACCCACATACTCCAAAAATATAAATAAATGTTCCCACATTATTAACAATGTTTATAAGTTAATGATCTTTCGCTAATACTTTCTACGTCAAATTGTTTACACTCACTTCAATATATAGACAAATTACCACATAGGCCTAATAACTTAAATAACATGAGAACTTCAACAATTCTCCGGAACTACCTATTATACAACTCTGCATACCGAACATAAAGGGCACTTTATCACAAACATTGAATTTTACAGGCGAGCTAAATGAAAGCGTTTTTTACCTCGATACCATATGGCACATATGGCTAAATCGCTTTTTATTACGCGTAGAAGTTAATGCTTTGCACTACTGAAAAGAGCGCAAAAAACGAAATAAAAGTATGCTAACACCTCAATTTCGTAAAAAAATTGACATTGTGCCCTTTACCTCCGGTGTATCGAACTGTACTAGCTTGCCGCTGCGCGATGCTATGCTCCTCTTCAGATGTTCATCTGGTTTGACCGTGCTCCAACGTCACAAATGCACAACCTGCCGACACTGTACTAAGGGATATACTACTGGAGCTAAATGACGGCTGTGAGCAGTATGAGATGAAGATAAATGCAAACAAGACGAAGACCATGGTTATCAGAAGAAAAATAAAGAAGATAAACGTGCGAATTCGAAATGAGACAGTCGAACATGTGGACAGCTTCAAATACTTGGGGTATACTATAAGCAGTAATATAAGCTGTTGCCAGGAAGTGAAAAGGAGGTCAGGAATGGTAAAGGAATCTTTTAATAGAAAAAGGAGCATCTTCTACCGACATCTGGAGAAAGAACTAAGGAAGAGACTGGTGAAGTGTTTTGTGTGGAGTGTGGCATTGTATGGGGCAGAAACATAGACATTACGACGAAGTGAAGAGAAACTTATAGAAGCATTTTAGATGTGGAGAAGAATGGAACGTGTGAGGTGGACAGACAGAATAAGAAATGAAGCTGTGCTATAAATAGTGATTGAGGAAAGAATGATGCTGAAACTGATCAGGAAGAGGAAAAGAAACTGGCTAAGAAGAAACTGACTACTAAGAATGCACTGGAAAGAATGAAAATTCGGGACAGAAAAAGATGTCAGATGATAGACAGTATTGAGATATATGAATTGTATGCGGCGACTAAGAGGAAGGCGGAAATGAGAGACGATTGGAGAATGCTGAGTTTGCAGTGAAAGACTATGAATGAAATGAATAAGAGGCGTAATTCGGTTTCGTACGTCAGTTATAACGACTGGGTGATCATCGTGCTCACTATACATAATCGTCGTACTGATTGGATGATATTTCAGCTCTGCTAATGCCAGCAATCAGCTGTTCGCCGTGACTTTCCATGGGTCTCTCGCCATTACTAAATAAATTCTAGAAGGTTTGCTAGTAATGATTAAAGAACATAAACGCGGTTACACTCAGTGCTTGTATTACCTTTCTAAATTCGATCTCCCGATTTCATCTATTGTAGGTTGGCAGGTCTGATGTTACATGCACTCTGGGATTTCAAGAATGACGTAAGGCGTTTAGTTCAGTATTTCGTCCGATATTGCTGAACACTTGGTCGCACAGTAAATAAATACCAGTCCTTCATGCGTTCAATTTCGTGGTCTATTTTTGTACAAGGCTTACTTTTAACGAAGTCTTAGTGAGTTAAAAAGAGTTCTGGCTTTCGAATACCCTATAGATCTACACAAATAAGACATCACTTCAAACGACGCCAAGGCTCAAATGAGTTCTGAGAACACGAAGGTGGCGAGTGGGTAATCTATTCGATAAGGTGGAATAAAATTGTAGAGCTTTGTGAAATGGAACTGGATAACAAGGGGCCCCATCCTGGGAGTCAGAAAACATGAAATACAACGCAATACGTTTCCCTGAATTGTCCAGATATTCAGAACTGCGTACGCTACAATAATTTATTTTCGAAAGAACAATTACCAGCCACTGTTTTAATGAACTGATACGCACGTCAATATATTGTTTATTAGTATGTTTGGACTTACAGACATTATTTGAGGGGTTCGGGAGTAAAACATGGTAAGTGACGTTTTAGTGTTTTGAATTTATTAGGTAGGTAAACATTTATACATACAACAGTCTGTACACTTACCATGAAATTAAAATCTGTATCCTACTGCCATCTGTTGAGATGTTGGAAAACTAATTACTGCATTAAACGCAGAATTTAAGATACATGTCTCATTTTTTACCAAAATGTTAGTTACCATGTTTTACGACCGAGCCCCTCATTTACTTTATAACATTGTGAACAATATAGACATGTATCCTCGGTGATGTAGTGCAGAGGTTCCGAGGAATTTCGAATAACGAAATACCTGACCGGACCGGAGTTGAACAATTTCCTCCTAAATATGTAGCCTATTCCCCCCCCCAAAAAAAAAAGGTACATGTCTGTCCTCTCCCATCTGAATTCAAAATCACGCAGTTCATGGGCGAGTTCCCTCCGGATTTAAATTGTAAACGCTCCTCTTTCATCCGTGGAATGGAAATACAACTTTCTGTTTCACTTAAAGACTGCGGTGCGACTAAAAATTATGTTTCTATTGCTTGTAAATTAGTATTAACTTGCATGGTACGAATCTTATATGTACTATAAATCCTACTTGACGGACGAGTTTACATGTTGGATTAAAGTACCTGACCTTCGAAATGGGATGTCTGTGCTACATGTCCCGAGATTATAAAGCTGCTTCTGGGGAAAATATGTGAATTCGAGTGTGAAGGTGTCGTCAGTGAACATGTAGCACAACATTTGTTCCAGCGTTTCAATAATGGAGAAGGAGACATAAAAATTTACAACGTCATGGAAAACCTATGATATGGAACATTGAGATTACACGCAGAGTTTTGGAAGGAAATCCACAAAAATAGTAGCCTACTCGTAGGCTGTCGGAAGAGTTTGACGCTTCAAAAAATACAATAATTCGCTATATTAAGACACTTAGAAAACCATACAGAAGTCGTAGGTCTGTACCTGAACAGACTCAACGCATAGGTCTACTGGATATCTGTCTTCAGCTTATCGCTAATCTCATGGATGATAGATTTACAGTGATAGAGTAAAAAATCTAGGAATTTATATGGACAAAAACTTAAGTTGGAATACTCAAATCACACGCACATGTAAAATAACTTTTATGAAAATTCACACACTAAAAAGAATTCGAAATTTCCTTCCGTTGCTTCTCAAGAAGAATTTAGGGCAGTCGCTCTTGATGCCTCATTTTGATTACTGTGACACTCTCCACACTGACCTTAACATGAGACTGACAGACAGACTACAGCGTGTTCATAATGCTTGTATTCGATTTATTTGCAACGTCCGTGGATCTGACCGTATCACACCTTCACTAAATATGCTGTCCTGGGTCCGTCTCAAAGCGAAGAACTATTGACTCTCTCATTTTACTCTTCAATATTCTTCAAACCTCTAACCCTAACTACTTAGCATCTCGTTTTCAACATTTGTCCTCATATCACGAAATAGTTACTTGCTCACAACACCATATCACACTCTCCATTCCTAAACACAGAACATCCTTCTACTCTTCATCTTTCACGGTCTCTGCAGCTCATCTCTGGAACCCTCTACCACAACATGTCAGAGACTGTCGGACATTGCCTAGTATCAAAAATAAATTAAAATTGCGCTTTTCAATTCAGATTCCTTTCAGTTATAAGCCCTTTTCTCTGCGATAATTTTGTAAAAAATACAGTATAGGCTACATATTTCTTTTCCTTCCTTTCCCCTTATTGTTCTCTTTATCAGCCGATGAATTTATTATCATAGCCTTTTTATTGTGAATTTTATTTAATTTTCGTATTTCTTTTCTTTTTTATTATTATTTTATTACAATCAATTTTGTTACATTCTTCCTTACGTTTTCCATATTAACCATTTGTGCTAAATGAGTTGCTTTTACTATATTCCAACGTATTTTACTTTCTTTTTTTCTATTGTGGTATTATTTTCATGTTGTTTAGTGTCGATTTTATTATGCTATTATATTATTATTATTATTATTATTATTATTATTATTATTATTTTTTGTAATATGTTAGTATTCTGTTCTTTAACTTTTTGTTAAATTTTAACTGCTTGTATACTTTGTGACCTGGTAGAGTGTAAGAGAAGGCCCTATGGCCTTAACTCTGCCAGTACAAATAAAAAATTATTATTATTATTATTATTATTATTATTATTATTATTATTATTATTATTATTATTATTATTTATCAGAGAAATGTCACTTATGATGAAAAATGGGTATATTACATCAACCCTAATACCTCGAAATAGTGGCTCGATCTCCGTCAACCTCCCAAAGTCGCCATTAAACAAAATCGGTTCGGTCCAAATTAATGTCATGTGTCTGGTGGAATTCTGAAGATGTGATTCACTGGAAGTTTCTTCCAACTGACGTGCAGTCGAAGCGAATCTTTATTCTCAACAGCTAGAACGAGTTCATGGAGTTTTGAGAGAGATACCCGATATTAGTCAATCGAAATTGAATTCCCTTGCAACAGGACAATGCCAGACCTCATACTGCACGAACAACCATGGAAAAAATCCAGAAATTGAGGGGAATCGAATACTACCAAACCCAGTATATATCCCTGACTTTGCGCCTTCTGCCATGGTCCACTTTCTGCGTGGAAGAATCTTTCAAAACTTGGAAGCCGTTGAAATGAGTATCTCCGATTTCTTTGCATCAAAAACCAAAGGGTGTACTGTCGCGGAATAACAAATCTCGCTGGAAGGTGGCTCAAGATCGTAGAATCTACTGATCTTTATTTTCAATATTAGATTAATTTCTTGTCACAACACATTCCAACTAAAATTTTACTCCAAAACCGACATAGCCTACTTATGGGACAGTAATTGCAGAAAAGGATGTCAATACTTGTCACAACTCATCCCAACTAAAATTTTATTCCAAAACCGACATACTTATGGGACAGTAACTGCAGAAAAGGATGTCAATACTTGTCACAACTCATCCCAACTAAAATTTTATTCCAAAACCGACATACTTATGGGACAGTAATTGCAGAAAAGGATGTCAATACTTCTCACAACTCATCCCAACTAAAATTTTATTCCAAAACCGACATACTTATGGGACAGTAACTGCAGAAAAGGATGCCAATACTTGTCACAACACACTCCAACTAAAATTTTACTCCAAAATCGAAGTACTTATGGGACAGAAAAGGATGCCAATACCGGTGTAAGTAATTATGTAAACCTGCTCATATGATTCAGGAACGAAGACTTTTGCCATTAAGGTGGAACGTAGTCTTAAATACATTGTTATATGTAATTATTAATTAATCACTGATCCCACAATTTTTTAACTATCCGTCTGAAATTTGGTACAGGTATTTACAATGACTGACTCCGTTATGATACTTAATTACAATACCTTACCATAACAGAAAGCCTAATTACGAACCCACCTAACCTAACTTGATATCACAAAATATAAGTAATATTTTCTCATGATCTGTTAAAGATATGGTTCTGAAATTTTCTACATATTTGTTCTACATTACACGTAACAAATCCTTGCAGACAGAATTTTAACACTTCAAATGCTTTTTTTTTTCAAAATAGATTTAAAAAATGTAGTAGTATTTAAAAAAAAATATCATAGCTTTGCCAAAATAAAGTTCTTTAAATATTCACCCAAAACAAATTTTCTGCAGATAAATTTGTATTATACAATAATAAAGGAGTTTACAAAATTTTATTACTTTATCTCAAATAGTTTCCTAGAAAATGTTCCTTCTTTATTGAAAATTGGGTATTGCGGATAACAAGTCGTAAAGTGATCAATTATTTTTTTATCTCTTGTGGCCTACAAAAACAACAGCAACAGGTACTGTTTATAACTCACCAAAAATTGATAACTCAGTTATTCTAAATCCCGAAGACGAATCATTTTTAAAAATTCAAAGAAGCTAAAACTAGTACATAGAGAAGGGGTGTGGCATTTAACAAACCATGACTCTTTAAATTTTAAAATCCATTTAGACTAATATTTGGGCCGTAAAATTTTGCGAAGAGATTCTCAACAATAGTTATATATAATCAAAGTAATATAATACAGTTATATGAACACTTTTTAATGATTGAATAAAATTAATAAATCGGTTAAAAACCATACATGTTTCGGAGGAATGCTCCTCCATCTTCAGTGGTAGTACCGCGACGCTGGTACAGATGTTCGACAGCGTAACGTAGCTTAAGGAAGACAATATTTAATATTTTTAAACTACATTTTATAAAATGTGATTTTTTAATTAGTTTGGACTTACATCTCCCCTTAAAATATTTGTTTCTTATTTTCATATCTTTCCAAAATAATCCTTTGTGCTGTTTTGTAAGTGGCGGTTAGGAGCGTTCAAGTTCGTCAACGGTACAAAAGGAAAATATTGAATGGTAAGAAAGGCATGGATTTTATGTTCATAAACTATACCAAATAAAAATATATTATCTTTTAATATTATATAAAATTGGTCTCTGTGGGATTATTCTACCTTGTTTCATCGCTATTAAAATCAAAAGTAGTGAAAAGGTCTTTAGGAATAATGAATCAAGAAACACCCTCGCCTATACCTGGTGTTGTGTTGATCACAATTTATATCTGTGTATCTTTCTCATTTACTGTATTTGTTTCTGGAAACAACATAAAAGTTACAATGGTTGGTAATTCGGGCAGCGCTGTTCCGTGTGGCTGGCATATTTCACGGTTTCTTGGAAACAGGTTCGTGTAATGAGCACCGAGTTCTGTAAGCGGAATGGAATGTGGCGGCAAATATCACTCGCTTTTTGTTTGGTTGAATTTACTCCACCGTGAGATTCTAACAAGTCTGAATGGTTTCCGTGTAACTCACCAATAAATAATACTATATCATTCACCTGGCCTCTGCTCCCCCTTGTGACGCGCCGCCGTGCTGGGGCGCCTCTTGGGTGTCTTCGCACTGACACTTATTATTCATCTACACAGGCGGATCGCTGCAACTTTTGGCTTGACATGAGAGTTACTGCGTCATGAATCTGAATGACTTCAGAGGAGAAAAGAAATTTTATTTTTATTTATTGATTGCAACAACGTTAAAGAGTAGCCTACCTCAATTTTTTTAGCGCTTTAAAAATATTTTTTTTTTTCACAAATTCGCCTCATCTCACAAAATCTCGCCAAAATATTGTAAAAAATTGCACAGAATTGTAAAAATTGTAGAAAATTATTAAAGTGTAAAACTGTAAAAATTTGTAAAAACTGTAATTGTAATACTGTAAAATATTTTACTTGTTCCACATTTTAAAGCTTCATTGCTCATGTAAGATCTATGGAATAAAATGAATGAATGAGTGAAGGAATGAAATTATCCGCCTTTTGCATCTCTGATATTTGGACATTTAAGGAGCAACTAATCAAAACGTAAATAATGCAAATCTAGCTTTCAAGTAAAGCTCCCTTTGAAACAGACTTGAACAATTTCAAGGGAAAAATTGTTCCGGGGCCGGGTATCGATCCCGGGACCTATGACTGAGCGCACCAACACTCTACCGACTGAGCTACCCAGGAACTTCACCCGACACCGTCTCAATTTTTCCCTTTATATCCACATACCTTGAGTGGTCTGCCAGAAATCCACATCGAGTGCACATCGAAAAAAATGTTATGTTTTATTTAACGACGCTCGCAACTGCAGCGTCGCCGGATGTGCCGGAATTTTGTCCCGCAGGAGTTCTTTTACATGCCAGTAAATCTACTGACATGAGCCTGTCGCATTTAAGCACACTTAAATGCCATCGACCTGGCCCGGGATCGAACCCGCAACTTTGGGCATAGAAGGCCAGCGCCATACCAACTTGCCAACCAGTTCGACCACATCGAAAATCATAGGAGCCTGAAAAAAACGTGGTTTCGTTATTTCCAAGAAAGGCATCTTCTATGTACTTAATAAAATTGGCAAATCTCAGATGGGATTCAAAATATAGAATCGGCTAAACTTTTTGTCACCAAAACAACTTATCTTTTCCATGGTAACCGTTTTCCTCTTGCAGCATTACTAATAAACCGTGTATAGTTTTTATACGAGACTTATGCAGAGTTGAGACAGAAAACTTTACTAAAAAACCATGCATAAGCAATGGATGTATAAACAGGCTGTAACTATACGATGGGAATTGCAGTTATATATACGAAACTCCTTGTTTAAGAGTTGTATTAAGAGCAAAAATGGCCGCCCCTCTAGCAGCTGTTCGTATTGACTGTCATTTTATGATGATGGTTGCCTTGTAACCATAGAAGAACAAACAAAAGAACACAGAATAATTAGAATAGTATTGCTGTAGCTTGTACTCTTTGATCAGAATAAAGTGTGGTAATCGATTAGAGCCAGTTGTACTATCGATACTTAACACGCCGCACTAGAGCGCTCTACCGGATGCAATAGAGAACCTCAGATATTCTATTACTTTCGTAATGAAGTAATGACGAAACATGACGTAGCTGTGTAACAGTTATATTGTTATACACGACGTATGAAGTGATTATTAGTAAGGAATTTACACACGACTTATAAAGAGCTACTCATTATATAAGACAGTTAAGCGTTTGTACATAGAGTTTTCATTAGTAAGACCGTTGGTTTATAATTTACTATGGTCCACAGCAGCTATAAAAAGTTCGCCAGGGAAACGGGAGATTTTAACGCGATACACGATTTTAGTACTAGATAGAAGGTGCTGCTATCTGCCGCTATATTGCTGAAGCTATATCATTTACGTGCCACTAAACGATTATTATTTGTGCATTTCAACAGGCGGCTCAAGGTCAAACAATGGACTGTATTTGCCACGTGTGCTTACCCCAATCCAATTCTTCTCGACTAAAGTTAGCTGGGACAGCCCGAATTACCGGTGCTTCAGCTCACAGTTTTCAGTTCAGTGACTCGTGTGTGGTTTGTACTTTTGTACGTTTGTATGTGACCTTGATCCAGCTTTTCGAAATGCACAGATAATAGCCACCATGGAGTACAACATGAATTTGCAATTGCACTTAAGGGGTTAGGTACAGCTTACCAGAGACCTGCAAGAGAGCGATGCTTAACGATATCTGAGATCGGTTTTACCGAATGCACTTCGTGTGTAATCGCTCGAGCTCGGGTTTGGCCTGCGCTCGCTCGAGCTCGCCCGGGGGATCGCTCCCCTGTCGGAACGAGCGCTCGCTTCAACCACTGTACGCGAAGCAGTATGCTACAGTACTACGTAGTACAGCATTGGTAAAAATCGAATGAATTCATTTGATTATCAAAACCATTCGAAATAATAGAAATATTCACAATATCACTCGATTATTCATTGATTTTGCTTACCACCACAACAAGCCGTATGAAGTTACACAAAATATGTACTCGCATAACAGAATCTGTTCCATTTTAAGATAATGATAAGAGCTTCGAGTTCAGAATCATATGACGCAAAAATAAAATGATAAGCTTCGAATGTTCTGTGTGGTTGTTGCGTACTGACTCTTCTAACAGCCCCAGTATCTGACCCTGATCTTCATTAAATTAAACACCTGACCTACATGGCGATAAGAAAAAAGAGCGCTGCTCTCAGGCTATAGACCTACGTATAGAATGACTAATCAACATACTGCAATGTTACTGAACAATTCATTCATGCATTCGAATGATTTAATCCTACAATGGAATAATCATAGAAATCATTCGATTGTTTTCAACAATTATATATTTTAGTGGAAATTTAATTAATTACACATTTTTCTTTGTTTAGATTGAAACAGCCTGAAATGATTTTCTGTATAAATATATTTCATTCCTACTCAGTTTAACATTTAACTTCAAAAACAAACTGAGACACAAATTTAATCGTAATAATATTGTAAATGCAAATGAAATGTTTGGTTATATTACTATAAAATGTATATAAAACCGAGAAATTACATTTAATACGTGGTAACTAAAAATGTCTATCGAAGTATGAAATGCAAATAATAAATTAGTAGCGATATATTTTGTTTCATCTCGAACGTAATATGAACTTTACTCATATTAACTTGGGAATATTTTTATTTTTTATTTTAGTAGGTTATTTTACGACGCTTTATCAACAGCTTAGGTTACTTAGCGTCTGAATGAAATGAAGGTGATAATGACGGTGAAATGAGTCTGGGGTCCAACACCGAAAGTTACCCAGCATTTGCTCGTACTGGGTTGAGGGAAAACGCCGGAAAAAACGTTAACCAGGTAACTTGCCCCGACCGGGATTCGAACCCGGGCCACCTGGTTTCGCGCTGACCGTTACTCCACAGGTGTGGACAATCCTATGTACTTTAAGGTATTCTTATCCCTTACTTCTCCGAATTTAGTCCAAGCAGAGCTAGTAACTGCTTTCCCTTTTTTTCCACTACTCTGACTCTGCTGATTTAACTTTATTTTCGGCATATACTTTTGACATCGTGTCTTGTAATCTTTTACCATCAACAGAGACGGTGTCCGAGCGTCTGCTTGAAATAGACGTCGATACTATTGAATCATCTTCAACATTCGTTTTGATGAAACGTACTGATTAGACAAGCCTACAATTCACCTACTGCTTACTGCTACCGGAAGAGCACTCATGAACACCGAGCGCTCGTCGTCAGACCCGATCGCTCGGTGTGTTGCCTTACTTCGTGATTTATCGGAAACATTCGTATATGATCGTTATTCATTCCGTCAGTGCCTTCCTGGACTGATAACGATATCCCGCGCTCGCTCTCTTGCAGGTCTCTGCAGCTTACAGCAGTAAAACTTTTGGAAATATTCAACATTTTTTGCTCGATTACTGTATCTTATACAATAATGAAAATTGGTATGTGTAGAACATTATCCTTCTGCTATACGAAAGAAATAGTTTTACTATTAAAAATATATATATATATATATATATATATATATATATATATATATATATACAGTATATATATATATTTTTTTCAAAATTCAAAATGTGGACAGTTCATTGTGCAGAGACGAAGCGTTTCCCTCATAACTCATAAACTTGTTTATTTTTTCATGTTCTCTGTCTTTTATTTTATTGCTGAAACTCAAGTTTACAATAGCATGCTCTTTCAATTACATTCCTTAAAAAATAATATTTTTCTTTATTTGTGTTTGGAGAAAATACTGATATTTGACCATTTTTAAAAATGAATTTATTTTTTATCGGGCAATCTTTCAAAGATAGAGAAATGATCTTGCATCATATTATAGATATGACATGCATAAATACATACAAAAAATGTTATCACAGAATGTTGAATAGTTTTTTAGTTATGTGGGAAACGCTTCATCACTGTGCAGTGAACTGAATTTTGAACAAAAAAATTTAAATAATTTTTTTAAATCGTAAAAATATTTTTTCATGTAGCAGAAGAACAGTGTTTTGCACATACTATTTTCATTATTGTATAAGATACAGTAATGGAGGAAAAAAATGTTGAATATTTCCAAAATTTTATGCTGTAAGCTGTAGGCCTACCTAACCCCATAATGACCATATGAGACTTGACATTACTTTTTTTTTAAGAAAACAAATACGTGTCGTTGTTGAATACCTTTACTGGCAGTAATGACACATCATTATAGAAATTAAAAAAAAATATAATTCTCAGAAAAATAATCGTAGGTCTATTTTTATTATTCAAGAGCTGCCATGAATGTCTTTGAGTGCCGCATCGACCTGCGGGCCGCGTAGTGAGCACCACTTTCTTAACCCCAAATATCAGTTTTACCAAAACGGACATTAGGACATAATAGTTAAGAAAATTGTCAAAGAATCAATGTGTTCGTTTCTTTATGTGATGTAAATATTTTCCATTGTCATGATTTAATGAATTCTATTCTGTTGCATCATATTTAATTTTATTCTGTTATTATTGTATGATACTAAGATATATATTCTATTTGAATCAGGGATTGCAGAAACGGCACATGTCACTATTTGTGACGAAATGAGTTTATTCAAGTTTCATGGACTGTTGATATAGGGCTATCATTTCATGCAGAAACCACATGTGAGTATAGCTATCTCACATTTGCAGACCTATGAAATCCTGGAAGCGCGCAGAAACAACCCATGTCAAAGACATGTGCCGACACATTGGTTCCGATTCCAGACGACAGACATTTACGACACAAGGATACAAAAATTGATCCCACTGAACGACAAATGTCTCAATTCTGGTGGTGAATACCGTATTTACTCGAATATTTCACGCACTTTTTTCCCGCAATTTCGATCTATAAATTAAGGGTGCGTGAATTAAGCGAGGAATTTCACAAGCTGGTATTTTTAAGGGTAAAAATGACAAAACTACGCAGTTCCCTTACATATCCTAGTAACTTGTCTTCAAGATCAGGGAATTTTCCACTTTTTGGCCCACGAAATGCTTTCCTTGATGCATTTGTTTCTTGAAGAGCTTGTTTTTGTTTCCTCCAGTAGCGAATATTAAATTCTGGAACTGTGAATTCACGTCCAGCTGCTCTGTTGCCATGTGTTTCTGCATACGCAATAACTTTTAATTTGAAGGACGCAGTATGACTCGAATATCGGGATTTACCATTCATTGTTAAAACTTTTAACAGACGGCTTTTGACAGGTTTCCCTTTTCGAGTCTCAAACTCAACTGATGCGATCCAACACAAAGCTTTCAAACCACCCCCATTCAAATGGTAGGGGGAGGTCAATACCCTATACCGGTATTTTTAAAGGACTTAATAGACGAGAAGGGTGCTGTAACAGGTAGCTGTCCGGTCCCAAATACCACTATGCACTCTCGTTACGGCATTTAAGATACCGTACATTCAGGGCTCCTCAACATAACATACCTCATTACTTCAAGTTTCAGTATGTACTTGTTACAGTATTTCACGAATATTAAATGTTTGAAATATACGAGGAAATTAATTTATTAAATTATATAGTAAATAATTTGGGTGCGTGAAATATGCGATGGCGTGAATTACGCGAGTAAATACGGTAAGTTGAAAAATAACTCAACAATTGCTATTTCTGTTCCAATAAAACTTTTCATGAAATTTTGTTCTCTTTCTGTAAACGGCCCAAGGGAAACTAATTTTTTTTGACCTTCGTAATAATTACTGCGCTCGAGTGGCCAAAATTTGTGTAAGTATTTTTTTGACATTATTAAAATGATGGAAGAATAAAGATTAACTATTTTATCTGCCCCCATGAGAATGTTTGCTTGTAAGTACAAAGGAGAATACCATGTTTACCTTCTTCATTGGCATATACAGACAAAATCGTGCCAATTCAAAGAAAGAAACTTGACGACATACGCAAACTAATGCGTTACATACCACATGAATATCAAGAATTTCACAATAATATTCTTCAGTGGTCTATTGTGGAAAATAAGTTCATTTATATGCTGAAATTATGTATTAAGTACACAGTAGGCCTATGCATATATTATATCCCTAATTTGACAAATAAACTTTAGTTGAACTGAAATTATTATACTACAAGTTTGATTCCTTGCAGAAACAGCACATGTCAAGCTAATATATATTGATTTATTTCATTAACAGTTCATTAGATTCCAATAAATTTGGTGTAAAACGACACATCTATTAGGCTTCTCAGAATCAACAAGGCTTTACGGGAGACCAAGAGAAGGTGCGGTTAGCGTTCAGAGGAGACGTCAGGATGCGAAAAGTATGGTGGGTGAAGAGATAGAGATTTCGTCACCACAAGGCAGTATTTTATCGTTGACGGTAGATTTAAGGGCCAAAAAAGTTACAATCTTAGAAGTTGGTGCATGAGGGGTAAGAAATAAATAAAAACTCTGAATGGAATGACAACAGAATGTTTGGTGATTTAATGTCGTAAATCGTGTTTAGTGTGATGAAAGTGTGTTTAGGAGATCATAGATATAGAGATCAGTTAGGAAGTTATAAAATTGAAAAAAGATGTTGGGAAATTAAAAAGTGGATAGTTAATAAATACAGTTGCCGATTGAAGTTTATTGTAAAGAAGTAAATCTTAGAAATTGATGTAGTGAAGTTTACGAAAGGTGATCTTAGTGACAGCATTTCCAATTATCTATAGTTTTTTCTGAGTGTTGATTGTGATCAAGAAACTAAAGTGAACTAGATACTCATGTCAAGATTTAATAAGATTATAATGACGTGTATTAGGTAGAAAAAAGATCCCAATGAGTATAACCGGGTGAAGTGTTACGAGTTAGATGTAATGTAGAAAGACGGAATTATATATAAATTTAGTTAGCAAGATTAGAATGCTGAAAGAAACGAACAGATGGTGTACATTTAAGATCAATAAGAAGAAATTGACTGTTTGGAGTTAAGTTAATAGCGAAAGTAGAAGAGTTATTAGTTTAACAGGCTGTCGGGATTGCATGCTAATATTGTAGGTATATGTAATAGAAAGAAATGGTGAACCCGTATACATAAGTTGTGGTACACCATAACTAATATAAATATTGATGACTAATCAATATCTGCCTATCTATCTATTAGGCTTCTGTCTGAAGAAGCCAGTACTATAACCAATGATTTGGTCTACCACCAGTAATATCGTTTTTTTGTGTCTACTGAAAAATTTAGTTTTCGTGACATTGCTGTTTCTGCAACGCCCGATTCATTTAGTTTTGCCTTATTTTGTTTTGTGTATTTTGTGGTATTCTATTCTAGTTTTATTGCCTTGTATCGTACAGTATTCTGTTAATTCACATTTCGTATATACAGCAGCTCAAAAAAGTATTCACCTACATACTATCTTCAAGTGTAGTAATACAAAACTAGCAGAAAATGAAACAGTATCGTGACACTTGTAGGCTATATAGATTTAATGTTTATCACATAGGTCAAATAAATACAAAAAATATATAACTTTATCTCTTTTCAAAACAATAATAGCCTATATGAAAACAAAACAAAATGTGTGTCATTTCACCTCAAATAAGTATTCAACTACAAAAATAAAATTAATTAATTGTCCTTTGTCAATCCTCAATATAGGGTGGGCCCTCCTTTCCTCTTGATATTTTCTAGTAGTCTTTTTGGGATTGATTTCACAAATTGTTCTGTTTTTTCTCTAGTGATTTTCCCCCATTATTCCAACAATGCTTCCTTTAGGTCGTCTTTGCTTGAGATCTTGTAATTTCTTATTCCTTCTCCTCAATCATGCCACAGATTTTCAATCGGATTGATAACAGACGATTGTGGTGGAGTTACCATCCAGCAGGGAGTGTTGTACAACAACCACAATCTTGTGTTGAAGGCGGTATATTTGAGGTAGTTGTCTTGTGTGAATATATAGTCACCACTAATACCCATATTGTTCACACTGTTGGCGAGATGAGACATCAAAATTCTTATCTAAAGATTGTGGTCCATTGTATCTATCATAATATAAAATACAAGTCGCCCATATCATTAGCACTCTTGCAACCCCATACTAGTACTGTTCCTTCTCCGTGTTTAGTTGTGACTGCTAGATTTTTTTTCATCTAGTTCACAATTCTTTTTCCGCCACACTTTTATCTGTCCATCTGAGTTGAAAATGGTAAACTTGCTTTCATCTGTGAAAACAGCCTTCCTCCAAAAATCATAGCTATCATTGACATGTTCTTTAGCATAGTTAAGTCTCTTCCTTCTGTTAGTCTTGTTGATGTATAGTTTTCTTCGTGCTGTGCGGCCATAGTATCCAGCTCCGTAGAGCACATTTCGTATTGTTTGTGCATTAACACTCTTTCCAGTTCCATTCTCCACTTCAGTTACACTCTTCGGAGCACTCAATTTTGAGTTTTTCTTTACTTTTCTAATGATCTGGCGTTTTTCTAACGGACTTAATACAGAAGGACGAACACATCGTGCTTTTTTTTTTTTTAACTTTTCCTTTGATTGAACTTGTATATAATGCTCTTAACTGTATCTCTAGTGCCCGTGTGCATCATTCTCGATTAAAATTTGACCATGGTTAAGTCGGCACTTGACCATCTTCAACTCCAATTTGCGGAGTATCAATCTCGATCAAAGTTAAACAAGCGAGTTGATGATGATCACATTTGATCACGGGTGTGGGACCGATTATCTTGAATTGAACATGGTCAAGTCGAGAAAACCAAAATGACGGCACGATTTGACGTACTTGATGGAATTGAAGATGAAATTATGTATCTTGAACACGCAAATCACTGCGGAAATAACAGAATTGGTGTTATTGTAGAAAGAGTAAGTTTGTAGATGAATAATAAAAATGTTTTTTTTTTCTCAAAATAGACTAATGTTTTATATATGTTTCTGCTTTGGAAGATCGGGACTTTACTTGAGGACAAAATATTATATTTGCCTAATTGTCCAATTTTGTTAACATAATAATAAAGCAGTTATTCTATATGCCGGTAATAATATAACAAAACTAAATGACCATTTTGTAGAATGCGAGATTATCACTTACTAGCTATAGATTTGCCGTTTGAAACTATTAAGACCTACATGACGTTTTGGACAATTAGGCTATTTACGCTTGAATTAAGAGAAATTACACGGATGCCTTCCTTTCCCTCTTACTCCAAAATTCCACCTTGTGAACACAAAATAAATGGATAAAATTCAGAACAAGGATACTTTCCTTTTCCACTTACTCCAAAATTCCAACCTTGTGCACACAAAATAAATTGGCACTAAAAACTTCCTTTTCGTATGCATGATGATGCATATTCGACATACACAGACGAATTGCTTTTTTTTATTTTAAAATAATTGTTAGTGAGGTATCTGTATACTGAAATTTTCCCAAATAAATTATTGGCACTGAAATGTGTCTTTTCGTAAGCAAGATGATGAGCATTCGACAAACACATACAAATCTGCTCTTTTTAGTAGCCTATTTCAAGATAATTGTCAGTGAGGTATCCGTATACTGAAATTTTCCCAATTATTATCAATAATATGAAATAACCACTGTATAAATTACGTTACAAATTATGTGGAATTATGTAAACACGTATAACTCATATTGAATTGTGAGGTTAAATCCAACCAGGTAGCCTGATTTTCTCTTAGAGAACTTCCGTCAGTACCTACTTTTATTCTCTAATATGGATGCAGAATTGCTGACGAGTTCTAAAAGAATTTCCACTTCGAACTGTGAGAAGTTCGGTGCTCTTTTCTTTTTTTCTTCCATGATTATTGAAACTTGTTATTTGAAAACTGCAAGGATGTTTGAAACAATCCGACAAACAAAAACGAAGCGATAATTGACAGAGTGCGTTCGTTGGCTGTTTTATACGCGGTAACCTAGCGCTCAGATGATTCTTCTCAAGCGAGCGTACCGTCAGCTGACGGTACTGAGTTGATCGAGGGAAAATGTCTGTGCACTGCATCTGTAACTTGATCATTGTCAAGAATTAACCATGTTTCCGTGATTGCTGATAAACGAGCTAGATGATCGAGAATGGTGCACACGGCCATAGATCTGTTTAGTATCTCACCTATTTTCTTGAAATACTGTATTTATCTTGTCGAAAGCATCTGACTGCAATTTGCCTTTCTTCTTCAGTCATTTCTTTACCTTTCCGCCCCATACTTGGTCAACCCTTATAAACTGCTTGCACACTGAAAACAACCTCACTGCAGCAGTCGTATACACCAATTGAACAGAGGGAAACTGAAAGAGTGAAGGTAACTTCATGGATTTTTGTTTACTAGTTAAATACTTATTTGACGTCTAAATCGACACAGCTTAAAGTTAGGGTTCTATTTGTAAACACAACAGAAAACTTGTACAGTTGAAATTCATTTACAAGAATGGTGCTAATATTAACTTCACAAACATGAAATGCAGACATGAAATTCGTGGTTATGTATATGCTATTTGAATAAAATGTACTATAACGACCGAAAGTTGAATACTTTTTTGAGCCGCTGTAATGCAATTGACGCGTGAATTTCAGTTAAACTTAACCGAGATTGAAAGCATTCGGCCGCGAAATGCAAGTGTGGAGGTGCTGTAATCTGGCTGCCACTGCATGCGGGTGATTGTCTGACCTTGAACGGGGTCACGCTTGACACAGAGCGTGAAAGTTTCACCTGCGGCGCCTGACCTACTTTTCGACACTTTTGAGTTCACTTTTTACATAGTAACCCTGTGATTTGGCACAGCGTTCAAATTCTCCGCCGTGACTTTGCTCCGTGGAGTCGAACGAGACATCATCACACATTATCCGCGGCAGTCGATGAAGGTGAGTAAGGGATTTCACTTCTAAGGTTGTTCTGATGTGAAGAAATAAGTGGGAAAGTCGTTAGCATACGCCAAGTGATTGGTTGGATGAAACGTGCACGCGTTTGAAATGTTGGAGTTTTGTATAGAGTAGAATTCAGCCGTGGCGAAAATGCGTTCGTGCGCCGAGCCACTGTGTAATCTGCAACGTGCATAGCACCTATGGTGGGAGGCGGACACCCGAAGGGGAAGTGAAGCAACTGTCTGACTTATTAACGGATTTTCATTTTCCTTACGTCAAGCACTTAAATGTAATTTTATATAGTATAAGGTTACAAACTAATGTTTTGTACGTGTAACGAAGTAAGAAATAAACAAGAAAACATAGGACACATTATCACGACCTAAAAGTGTCTTCAGAATGTCTCTGCGACAGAGTTTCAAAATCAGGAATTATGTCACTTACTGCCGGTCGTGGTTGGTCACGAAGGTATTTGTCTGTCAGTCGTGATCTAAATTTGGTTTTTATTGTTTTCATTGTTGAAAATAATTTTTCACAAACGTAAGTTGTAGTTCAAAAGAGCAAGCGAAAGAACGACGCTTCGGATATTTATTTTTTGGCAAAGATTTGAAAAGTTCAACATTTGTCAAGTCCTTACATCTAGCTTTCATTTAACATCACATTGTATCTGTGAGTTTAAATTGAAGATCTAACCGCATTATTCGTACATCTGCTGAAAAAGGATCAACGTACAGAGATGACGATGATGATGATGATGATGATGATGATAATAATAATAATAATAATAATAATAATAATAATAATAATAAAAATTAACCTTTTTAATGTTTCATCAGCAACATGTAGTATAATGCCGTTTTATGTTATACAGCCGTTTTCCTCGTAATACTTGTGAACAAATAATACATTTAATATTCTCCTCATATTGGCAGCAAAAAAATGCGTCCTCCCATCCTACTTGAAACTTTCGTTTTTGTAGAAGTACATGGTTTCGTGAGAGACATTGCGACGATACGTCACTCGCAGGTCAGAGACAAATACAAATGGAACGGAGTTTGACTCCAGTGAATGAGAGGGTGGGGGTTGGGGGAGGTAGGAAGCGCATAACTATCATTGCGAGCCATAATGTGCTCGCGAGTCACATTTACGCCAAGGCTGCAGTATATCATTATTTTATTATCCAGCGCTCTTGCCGATAATGCGACTCCCTGATTGGTTCACGTGACCTCTGCTTCATAGCGACCCCAAAATTCAAATGTAGTTATATAGTAAAACATAAGCTCAGTCACAAATCTTTGTTTTCTTATTAGTATGAAGGTATAAATGAGGAGCAGAGTATCAAAGTTAGACAACTCCAATTTTTGCGATTTCGAGATATTGATTGTTTCTCATAGAATTTTGTGTGCTGAATGCGATTCTGGAACTGTTTTAAATTTAAAACTGACAGAACAGGGTGAAAATGGCACTTAATTGTGCGCTTTAGAATCAAAATGTAGACAACTCCACTGTGGCTTGGTTTCAAATTAGGACAATTCCTTCAGTAGCCAATGAGAAGCCCACATTCGTACTACCTTTTCCCATCACGCATCGCGAATCCAACATGGCTGATTGCTTATATAATCGGTTTATGGATGAATAAGTACTGTTTTACGTAAATTTGCTTTGAAACCGAGTTAGAAGAGACTTAGATTCAAAAGTAGACAATTTCTCTTTAAATATGGCTTCGTTTGGTTTCAAAAACAAACAATTCCATGAGTTAGTTTCAGAGATGGACAACTCCACTTTTTAAACTTAAATTTTTGACCTGAATATTAATTTTAATCACATTTTGAGACTAAAAAAATATTTCTATGACCTTTGGGAATGTTTAAAAAAATTATTTATTTATTTATTTATTCTGGTGTAGTTAAGGCCATTAGGCCTTCTCTTCTACAACACCAGGAATACAATACAATAATAGAAATAAACAGAAAAAAATACACTATATACAAAGTAAAGCTACACAAGAAATAAAGAGAGAGAGAAAAAAACACTATAAACAAAGTAAAGCCACACAAAAATATACACAAGTTGCAGTTACAAAAACTTTAAATGAGCGATTAAGTATCATAATTAATTCTATCCTAACTAATTAACTAACATAAACAAGAAACTTGCCATTTTAATATAGATTAAAAAAGAAAAAGAAAAAAAAAACAAATCAATACTTCTAGCAATACCGTACCTAAAAACATTAACTGAGACAAAATTTTCCAATTTAATTTTGAATTGTGATAAAGTCCGGCAGTCCCTGACGTCATTAGGTAACGAATTCCAGAGGCGAGGTATTTCTACAGTATAGGAAGATGAGTATAAAGACGTTCTATGACAAAGGGATAGAAAGAAGTGCTTGATGTTGGTTTCGAAGAGTTGTAAGAAATTGAAAGCGAGATAACAGATAATTCGGAGTAGAAATATGCATGATTCTAAATAGAAGAGACAGTGAATGTATTGTTCTTCGGTCTTTCAGACGCACCCATGAAAGTAACTGGAGGGAAGGTGTTATATGATCAAATTTACGAGTATTACAGATGAATCGTATGCACGCATTATGAACACGTAGTCTCGCAGCTAAGAGTGAACTTACATTAGTTAGCAAGGAATCGCAATAATCAAGATGGGGCATTACAAACGTCTGAATAAAATTCTTTTTTAGATTAAGTGGTAGAAATTCTTTCATATGAAACAAGGAGTGAAGTTGAGAAAATATTTTTTTTGCAAATGTGTGTTACTTGAGTGTTCCAATTTAGATCGCTATCCATAAAAATGCTAAGATTTTTAACGGTTTCACTGTATTTAACAATAATCCCATTCAATATTATATGTGGTATAGTATTACTATCAAGAGTGCTTCGTAGACGATTATGTCCCATTACGATTGCTTGCGATTGTACAGGGACATCATTTTATTTTTACTAACATTTTTAATATTAACCTGGCTATATCTTTGGATTAAAGGTCTAGAACCGGAAACACCGCTTGCTCCCCCTTCCACGACTGGAGTTTGATGATACTGGCGTAAAATACAAACAAATCACTTTACTAGGTATAGGAGGGAAGAAAAGTAGTTCATCCATTTATGTAAACTAGAAAATATCGCGATTTTGAGTTTGATAATTTTGATTAGGTTTTTATTTAATCAAAATACAGTACTGTATTAACACGTGTTTTTATTCACGAACTGAGCTATCCATTCGGACGTATTAATTATGCAGTGTATATTATACTGTCTACAGCATATTAGCGTACAATATAGAGAATGAAGTTAAATTGAAAAATAATCATAATATGGATATTTAAACACATTTTTGAAAATGGTGACCGTTCATTTCGACACAGGCTACAGTTCTTTTGTGCATATTAACGCACTATAGACTATTGTACCTAATTCCAATTACCAGTTTCGTCCTTCGTACTAGTATAACTCATGTTGAAATAATTCTGTACCTACTGTACTCTATAAAAGAGTACCTTACGTACTGTAAATTCAATCTTCACTTCTGCCCGATCCGAAAAGATAAAATTACTCAGAAATGCTATCTACTGTCCGTTTAAGTGGTTTTGTCGCAGGGTCGTGGAAAGGGGGGGGAAATCAGGTGACATTTAATTACTTAACGAGATCCTTTTATTTAAGTTATTTTAAACAGTTGTATAATATTACGTAGACGTCCAGTTTTCAGAAAAAAGCTAAGAGAGCCCAGCTACTAGACTTTACAGAGGGGCGAACGGAAGCAGGTGGGGGAAACCGGGATGCGACGTAGGCAAACGGACGACAGTACCTGTGCGAAAATATGATTCAATATTGAAAGCTCTTTCGTCACTGGAAAACGCGAACATATTTCTGGAACGTACTATACTCACTAACTCAGTACTGCATACGAGGCCTCTGTTCTGTGTGGAGAACGGTTGGAAGTTTACTAGTAGAAGGGATGGTAGTGAAGTACATTAAAAAACTCAGGTACAATAAAAATTGAAGTAGAAATAAAATGATGTCCCTGTACATATAATGGTGACATTGGTTTCCTAGGATCTTGTTTTTCGCCTCTCCTATAAAAAAAAAAGCAAATGTGGAGTTGTCCAACTTTGATACCAAGCTCCTCAAATATGTCTTTATGTTAAGCATACAGATGCTATGCCAAGCAGAACAAAGGTGTGAAATTTTCCCTCACCCTCACGAAAACCTTGAGGTGAAAGACAGAAAGAGAGAAGAAAAGTTTAGCTGCATGCCACTTGAACTCCAATGAATCATTCACATAATAATATATTTTAGAATATGTTTCAAACAGAGGTACCATTTAGGGGAGACAGAGGGGTAATTGTTTCCCTCCTGAGTTTAAAATAAAAAAAAAAAAATTGAGTAGTACCGGTACTAGTGAAGAAAAAGAATGTGAGAAGTGTAAGCCCTGTTTTTAATATTGAAATATTCCACTTTCATAAACTCTTAAGATGACACTTTTTAAAATTTTGAATCTTCTTTCTATTAGGCCAATTTTAAACAAATTTGTTCATTTTATTTTTTTATGAGGTAAGGTTGTATGTAAGTCCACACCTGTGGAGTAACGGTTAGCGCGTCTGGCCGCGAAACCAGGTGGCCCGGATTCGATTCCCGGTCGGGGCAAGTTATCTGGTTGAGGATTTTTCCGGACTTTTCCCTCAACCCAATATGAGCAAATGCTGGATAACTTTCGATGCTGGACCCCGGACTCATTTCACCGGCATTATCACCATCTCATTCAGAAGCTAAATAACCTAAGCTGTTGATAAAGCGTCGTAAAATAACCTACTAAAATAAAATTAAAAAAAGGTTGTATGTATACTGTATTTCCTACATGCAAATAACCCTAGATCATATATGTAACAGTCCACACCTGTGGAGTAACGGTCAGCGCGTCTGGCCGCGAAACCAGGTGGCCCGGGTTCGAATCCCGGTCGGGGCAAGTTACCTGGTTGAGTTTTTTTCCGAGGTTTTCCCTCAGCCCAATACGAGCAAATGCTGGGTAACTTTCGGTGCTGGACCCCGGACTCATTTCACCGGCATTATCACTTTCATTTCATTCAGACGCTAAATAACCTAGATGTTGATACAGCGTCATAAAATAACCTAATAAAATAAATAGAATAAAAAATATGTGTAACAGGTCATCGCTATGTTAAAATCGTTTGCACTTTGAAGAGAACAACCGCCAGGATCGCCACCTGTCCGCCGTAAACGAACACGAGATGGCAGTACAGTCGCTAATGCAATTCAAATGGGAATTATGACGTGACTTCTTGTGTAATAACTAGATGACAGCGTAGTAAACCTGACAAAAGTTGTTAACTTCAAAGCCTATAAGGCCGACCTATCTGGGATGTATATGATCTAGGAAAAAACTAAGGACTGTTCAAGAGAGCCTTACACAGGGACATCATTTTATTTTTACTTCAATTTTTATTGTACCTGAGTTTTTCAATGTACTTCACTCCCACCCCTTCTACTAATGAAGTTCAACCGTCCTCCACACAGATCCAAGACCGCATATACAGTCATAATAGCCTTACGGCCATAGTAGACATTACGTTCCAAAATATGTGTGCGTTTTCCAGTGACGAGAGAGCTTTCAATATTGAATCATTTTCGCACAGGTACTGTCGTCCATTTGCCTACGTCGTATCCCGGTTCCCCCCACCAGCTTTTATTCGCCAGCTAGTGGCTGGGCTGTCTTAGCTCTTTTCTGAGAACATTAATTTCTGTTAGGAATTGGATGTCTGCGTAATATTATACAACTGTTTAAAATAACTTAAATAAAAGAGCCTCGTTAAGTAATTAACTTTCACGTGATTTCCTCCCTTTCTATGACCCTACGACATAACCACTTGGACGGACAGTAGATAGTATGTCTGAGTAATTTTATCTTTTCGGATCGGGCAGAAGAGAAGATGAATTTACAGTACGTAAGATACTCTTCTACAGAGTAGGTACAGAATTATTTCAACATGAGTTAGTAGTACGAAGGACGAAACTGGTAATTGGAATTAGGTACAATAGTCTACAGTGCGATAATATGCACATTAGAACTGAAGCCTGTATTGAAATGAACGGCTACCATTTTCAAAAATGTGTTTAAATATCCATATTATGATTATTTTTCAATTTAACTTAATTCTCTATATTGTACGCTAATGTGCTGTAGACAGTATAATATACACTGCATAATGAATACGTCCACATGGACAGCTCAGTTCGTGAGTAAAAACACTCATTATTAGTACTCTACTGTATTTTGATTAAACAAAAAGCTAATGAAAATGATCAAACTCAAAAGCGCAATATTTCCTAGTTTACGTAAATGGATGAACTACTTTTCTTCCCTCCTGTATCTAGTAAAGTGATTTGTTTGTATATTACTTCAGTATCATCGAACTCCAGTCGTGGAAGGGGGTAGCAAATGGCGTTGATCCTAGGTATAGGCAAGCTAATATTAAAAATGTAAGTAAAAATAAAATGATGTCCCTGTAGAAGCCAAATTAAAAAAAAAAACAATATTTGGAATTCGAACTCGAACAAAAACAATGCATCTTTTAACAACTCCATACTAACTACGGACATAATACGTATACTGTATAGGCCTATGTTGCGGCGATGTGAAATATTTGCCGGTTGCAAATTAAGCAAAGGTTGTCCATCGTCATAAGTCGTGAAATTTGCCGTAACTCATGTGAACTGAGCTTCCGGACTTAATGATTTTATGACTGGCAATGTTTTTGTCCACCATCGTAAATCCCTCAGAAAAATATTTCTGTAGACTTTGGTCTATGTCTGCCTCTCTTTCAGAGGATTGTTAAAACTATAACAATTGATTAGTTATTGGGAGGCTCACAGTGGGCTAGAATCGACTCAAAATGGGACAAAATTATTTTATATCTCTATTGTTTTCTTGTGTGCATAAAATCAATAGTTATTCAATAGTTTTCACTTTTTCTTTAAATTAAAAGTACTTTCACATCACACAGTTGATTTTATTCAGTATCTGAGTCCTACCTAATGAACTAATATTTTTCTTTAGTTCTGAAGAAAAATCTTGTGGATAATTTTCACATAATCCTAATTAAGAAATAAGAAACTCATGTATTGCTGTTTTATCATTATTATTTTATAGCAGGGGTTCCATGATTTCACGGTGTAAAAAACAGCGGTCATCTGGAATAGTAATGAATAGTACTGTACGTAAGTATCTGAATTTTCGCACATTAAACAGAAAAGTGCAATTAGTTGCAGCTGAATATCACTTTTCTGCTATCTATAGGGTCTGTTTAAACCTTCAACACAAAAGGTTTCGTAACATCGAGTGACACGCACTTTATAATCCTTTTTAAATATTGAAAACTAAAATATATTAGCTTAAATTGCATCCCTCCGAGTTACCACAAATATTTACAATATATTTAAACCAATTCAAAATTATATATTCCTAATAAAACCTACCCTTTGTTCTAACATTCTCAGCCATTGTTATTTCTTTATTCACGAATATGACCACCTAACACACACCACTGTCTCAAGCGCACGGCCTAGGACTGACTGGTGCGCTATCGCTGGTTACAATAGCTCTCTTTCAAGGATGTAGCCACAGTTATTAAAACATGTTATCGTTGATGCATCATGAGTTTAATGCTCACCAACATCCATACTATGAGTATACACTGTCAAAAGTATTGTAAAGAAAGTTCTTCCCCCCCCCCCCAATTTTGTCCCATTTTTGACTCAGTCTGGCCCATTGTGGGCTGGTATAACTCAACTCTCCCACGTTATTTTATCGGTCTGCGAAATGACACTTGAGATGGTCAATGACTCGCGATGGATAGAGCCGATTGTAGCGCCGTGTGTCGTTGCGCGGTGTTAAATAAGATACTCGTCACGCACAACAATAGTGTCTGGAATTATCAATTATTGCGTGGCAAATGACGTTTGATATAACTAAGGTCGACAGACTTTGGTGCAAGAAGTCTCACTTGAGAGAAGAAATGAAATATGTCTTACTGACATGTGATATTACCATGTACTGTTTAAGGGTGAACAATTCTTTATATCCTAGATAAACAGCATTGTTTTCAGTCCAATGTTTAACTGGGGCGTTGTCTTCGGGGGACACACTATCTCCAATATTATAAACCAACTTTATTTCTTATAATTTGTTGCGGATTTATTATTTCGAAATTTGAAGAATATTGACTATTTAAAAAGTGCGTACTGATAAAAAAATTTCACCCTACCTTGTGGTAACAGCTTACGATTTTGGCAACACCTGCAGTGAATTAATATTAGTATGCACTAGACCAGCGATGACCAAAGCGGGTGTCGTGATTACGTCGTGTAATCATAGACATTCAAACGGGTACGAGGAGTATTCTGTAGATTGCTGTATGTTTCATTGACGTACTGAAGGCAAGCAGTGGCGATATCATGTTGCTCTACAAACTCTGTCTCTACAAGCAGTAAGAGGTGGTTTCGTAGAGAATGAGAATGAGAACTTTTTTGTTGTTTCGTCGGACAAAATGTAATATGTTTACTTTGCTCAACGGTTCAATCAGGAGTAAATAGAAACATTAATTGCCACTCTGAATAATGTATTATATTATTATTATTATTATTATTATTATTATTATTATTATTATTAGTCAGTATGTGTTTCTATAATTCTTCTGTACGTGCATGAATATTGATATTTTTAGATCTTCTCCCTAGAAGGATAAAATAATTAGGTTTTATCTCAATTTTAATCTTCTTAATCTTTAGATGAGGATAACTATTTATTAGTTATTCATTTAATAACAATACTGTAGAAAAACTTATTCAACATTATGTGCTAACGAATTGTTAAACGCAGGAATTTACATGTCTTAAATCATAGCCAGGAAGAGGAAGATGACATAAATAAATGTAAGAAAATCAGCTAGCTAATAAGTTTTAAATATCTCGTGCCCTAAAGCCTTTTAATAGAACAGAATTTCTCGAAAGAGTAATGATTAAAATAGCTTAATAATAACTTGTCCATAAGAAGTTTTTAATTTTGAAAAACTACGAACTTCTCAGACAAGTATCGAGAGAAGAATTTAGAAAATTCCTGATTATATTGAAGAGGAAAGTTAAAAAAAAGAAGTAAGAAAAATCGTATATTATTCACTGGCTCTTGATGACAGCAGTGACATTACTGATACAGCAAAGCTTGAGATTTTTATCCGCGGGATTGATCAAGATATTGGTACAGGAACCACCACTGGTTGTAGTTTTCATGCCAAGTACCGTACCTTCGTCTCTTTACTTCATAGGCTGTCTGTCACATGTAATCACTGCAGCTCGAGTTTTGGTCACTGCAGATCTGGGCTCGTATCATCATGATGCAATGACTGAAATACATGTATTTTCATCAAAAAAAGTCCATTTTTCACAAGAAAGTTCGGTATTTTTTTGTCATTTAAGTAACTGCCTATGTGCATCGTAAAATAATCCGCGGCTAGACAGCCCACGAAGAGCCAAGGCCGACTAGTCGGTTGTTGGCCTCATGTCCATATGCCTCATCAGAGGTGAACGATCATCCAACTAGGAAGAAGATATCGTGTGGTCAGCATGATGATCCCTCCAGTTGTTATAGCTGGTTTTCTTAACCGAATTTCTCTACCTATCGTAGCTCCCCAAATTCATCACGATGATGGGTGGACACGGGTCCCATACACAGGCCGAAATTTCATGCGAAAATTCCTTCCTCATGAGGACTCGAACTATAGCGCATTCTGTAACGCGAGTCCTAGGCATCGTACGTTCCAACTGAAATCGACGAAAGGAACATTCTAGTTTTTCTGTCAGCAGTGCATTATATTAGTAACTAGTGGCTTGTGCAGTAAATGCTGCCAACTAAGTTCATTAGATGTTCAAATAAAAATTTTTCAGATTTATTTTCAATGAAGAATACCAGACATTTTGAAAGTTACTTGCTTCCATAATAATGTAACATACTCCCTCTCAATGTTTTTTTATGTCAAATACTTTTTCTTGAACCTATACACCTTCAGTTTTTTAGTTTCAACGCGAAAACGCAAGTAACAGTATCAGGACGATCAGTGGGTTTTTCATGTGAGAGTAAAGCAATAGCTATTTCAGGTCATTGTGGATTGTAGGTGAAAGTTAAAAAAAAGTCAGGTTTGCTATTCTTTCGAACAATAGACATAGCATCTTGGTATAGCTGCTGTATGGACAGCTTGAAATGTAGAGGGTAAAATCATTTTATCCTGCTAAAAGATCTTGCTGAAATGATCTGGAGACTACAAAATTTTGTAGGCCTCTTATTTAATCAGCAAGTAATACCTTTTGGTCTTTCCTTGGCAACTGTAATTTTTGCGCTCTCTCGAGCCAATACTGACGAGTAAATTATAGAAATGAAGATCTAATTTAAGATATTCTCTACATCTACTTATATAACCCCAAAACATTTCACTTTCATATCATCAGTAATAGCATTAATGTGCATAATTAATGAAAAATAGTCACATCTTGGCATTAACTATAATAATATTCTGTTTCTAATTGTAATAATGTCATCAAACCACCTCAAGTTTTGTAGATTTCAATATCCAATACACAGCTATACTCAGAATATTACACATCGCAGAATCAGATCTGTAAATTATTTTAGTAAGTCTTGAAATTGTTAATAACCAATTGAATTTGAACTCTAAATATGTTAGCAATCCTGCAGATCATGGCCTTCGTGTAACAGCTTATTATTTATTGTAGTGTGTGTTTTGTTTTATTCTGAAATGCAAATTAGTTCTCAAAACTGTCGAAAGATGGATTTTTGGAAAATATAAAAATTATGTAGGAAAACTAACGCTTCACTGAAAGTTACTATTTTTCTGAAAATCCTTAGATGCCAAGCTTCAAAATGACGGGCCATTCATTAAAATCTGTTCAGCCATTTTCCCGTAATTTCCATTACCAGTTCAAATTATATACATATAGATTGCAGGCTCGATCTTATCAAGTGTCATATCGCAGATGAGAGAATAAAAAGTGTTTGTAGAAAGAACGATGGTGAACTGCGGTTAAAAATTAATTTACATGTTCCTTCGCTCGAAAACAAGCGCCATACTTTTTATTCTTTGAAGCGGGATGTCTTATAATAAAAAGAACTGCAGATGTTCAAGTTTTTCCTATATAATTAAAAAAATATGATTCCTCAGTGGCCTCATTTAAGTCAATTTCACAGTTTTGAACACGGCACGAGGAGCTTCGTTCAAGTGTGAACTTGAGTAGTTTCTTTTCAAAGTCAGTCTCTTCTGATGAATCACATGCCTAGTTTTCATTGCCAACTTCTAATGAAATTTTACTCTTCTGCTTTACAGGAGTTGACAGGTTTACTTATCATTATGTAAAGAAAGTGATGGGTAAATTCCAGGGAACTTTGTCAGTGGAAATATTTCCCTAAAAATTCTCAATCACAAAAATGGAAAATACTGTTAAAATTAAGTGGTGTTATTGCAATCACACTGAAAGTTGTATTAACTACATACTTTTTTTCATATGTAAAACACAGGCAAACGTTAAATGTGGATATAGGGCTCTTACCTTTCTTTAATAAATGTTAACTGTATAACAACTTTACAAAAAAATATAATTTTTTCAGTCGATCAGCAATTTAATTGTTATTTCAGGTTAAAATTAAAGTACACAGAGTAATATGCAGGGACATCATTTTATTTTTACTTCAATTTTTATTGTACGTGAGTTTTTCAAGAGAAATAAATATGTGCGCTCCTGAGTTGTTACTTAAGATATAATTACTCTCGTGTGCTGTGAAGGTGGAACTATGTTCTCCTTAGAGAACTTGCCATTGGTAAACAGTGCTGCTCTGTTAGCAGTGTTAATTGTTGGTGCACAGATAAGATTAAATCAACTGGAACAAGCGACAGGAATGTGACTGCGGTTAAGTGCCTCATGTTAATTGTTGTGTCACATGCCTTTCTACTACATTCTTGGGGTAGAGACAGGAACTCTGGATTAAGTGCATCGGATTCCACTCACGCTTTGAATGAATTCCTTCGTGGCTTCTATGTGTCTCTTTCTCTTTAATTACCTAGAGAGCATTATTATTATTATACCATATTGTTAATCACGATAATGTTTGAAATGCCATTCATTTTTTAAGGAAAGTAATAAAGGATTCGTGCATATATTTATTATTATTATTATTATTATTATTATTATTATTATTATTATTATTTGGCGGCCGGGTAGCTCAGTTGGTAGAGCAGCTGGCTACGGACTGGAAGGTCCGGGGTTCTATCCCAGGTGGTGACAGGATTTTTTCTCGTTGCCAAACTTTCAGAACGGCCCCAAGGTTCACTCAGCCTTCTATAAAATTGAGTACCGGGTCTTTCCCGGGGGTAAAAGGCGGTCAGAGCGTGGTGCCGACCACACCACCTCATTCTAGTGCCGAGGTCATGGAAAGCATTGGGCTCTACCTCCATGCCCCCCAAGTGACTTCATGGCATGCTACGGGGATATCTTTACCTTTTTATTATTATTATTATTATTATTATTATTATTATTATTATTATTATTATTATTATTATTATTATTATTACTAAACAGCGGAACTTCATGAAATTGCATGTTTTTATTGATTTGGCATTTGAAAAAGTAAAAGTGGATCTATGCTGATCATGGTTTTTACTCTCGAATAAAGTCAATTTATTTTGCATAAATGCATATTTCGATGATTTTCCTTTTAAATACATACAAATTCTAATTTTGCATATTTAAATGCACATATTAACATATTTCCTTGTTTTGTCCGATTTATTATTTACTTTTAAAATCTCTCTCTGAGTATTTCCATTATATGACGTCATTCCATTTTCGGTGAATGAAGTGTAATTAAATCTGAATTCCAACCAATCACAGTCATACATCGCGATAATTTCTGCAGCTCGATTTATCGCTATCAATTTATTGCATAGTCGTTCTTTTGTTTAGTCAGCGTCGCCAACTGTTTCCACGTAAATCGATGAGCATGGATCCATTGTACTAAATAAAGTGCGAAATCCTAATTCCACATCTACATCTTCATCTCGAATTTCATGTCCATTGTATCTAAAGAAAATGACACTCCTTCATAACAATTGTTCATTCAATTAATATATTAATCAGGTTATTTGTAATTATTTAATGTTTAAATTAAATTTTGATTTCAGCAGATAATGAAAACGTATTTCTGTTATAATAACAAGAGAAAATCGCAGTACATGTAATTGATATTTTGAAACCTATATTTCGCTTTTCTCTTATTGACGTTACTGAATAACATTCAATTTCTTTATTGCAGTAGCCGTTATTCATCTATTTCGACTTCACAATGTCTGAATAGGTTAAGTATTCATAAATATACAATTATTAACATCTTGTGAGCGAATTTTAGGGTTATATTATTTACATTTTTATTTTATTCACGAAATAATCCTAATAAATGTCACTCCAGATCTGAGATTTCCCAAATAAATCCACTGACTTCGCTCATGGATTTATCGGCAAATCTCATACCTCTTGTGACATTATATAGATAAAAATAAGAATATTTTACAATAAATATAAGAATTACTTGAGAAATAAAACCAAATAATTAGTTAATTACTGTTGAGGACATGAAATTGCCGCGACGACAATAAATACTTCTTCCTTCCTAGTGTATAAGTTGGGTATTTTCCACTTTGACATGAGGATAGCTGCTGTCCTGTGCATAACAGCCATTAAGTGTAATCACTGGTCGACAGCCATCTTGCACCAGACATAGGCCTAAAACTAACAAATTCTTACTAATTTCTACCTCCTGAATTCAAAAATATCAATCAAAATGTTCCATCAGTTGGGGTTTTCGAGATGGACAATATAATTCATTTTATATGCATTCTACTTTAAAAAAATCACCGTATTTCGTGTGTAACTACATTGTTTTACAAATGTGACAACCCATTATATGAAAACAATATTGGTATAAGTAGGCCCCATGTTAGAAGCACTTGTAGAAACGGAAATTATGTTATTGCCCTTTTACGATTCTATACAACCTCCCGGAGTTTGTCGGTTTAATTACTTTTCACTCTGTAGATTTGAAAAGCTCGTGTTTACTTACGTATTTTACTCACAATATGTCAGATACTCTTGTACTTTGGGCGTGACAAACGATTGAAGATGGAGAGTGAATGAAAGATGTTGCATGTTTTCACTAATAAAATTATGAGATCGTAAAAGATTCATTAAATAAATTGCATATATAGTACGCTCTTTACTTACTTTTTTATTTACATGTAGGTTTGTGTTGTCTATCTTTTACAGGTACTGAATTATTGAAATTTAACAGTGTTACGCACCAACGTGGATTACATTTTGAGTCTAGCACAGACTCGTAAATAAACGTTATTAACAGTAAAAAAAAACTTGTTTTCATAGAGCAATGGAGCTTGTTACACATTGACATTTCTTACGTATCGTTAGCATGATAATAGGTTCGGCGACAAGCATACAAAACTTAGTTATTTTCTTTCTTCTTCTGTATATCTCCTCCTTTCCTTCCGACTTATAATTCAGAGCGTTATAGGGAGGGTACGAATAGATCTGCAGCTATGAAGAAATATTTTAGGCACTCATTGCGGGCCTCCCTGATCGTGTGGTTAGCACGGCGCAGGGCCATATCTGAGACAACATAGGACATTACATGACAAGGGACAAACACCCAGTCCCATCCACGGAAGATTTAATCTTTTCCATTGCCCGCGCCGGGAATCGAACCACACGTCGTTTGCTAGGGAAGCAAACACGCTATTCATATAGACACAACATCGGAAAAGTTATTTTCTAGCTTAATGAATGTTATGTGCATTCATTGATTTGTGTATTATTTAAAAATTGTTTTCCCTTTGAAATCATGACATTTATAATGTGATCTTTATTTTAAAAAGTGAATATCCCCCATTTTTCAGTATTAGTAGAACATCTGTTACTTAAAACACCTTTGGCTGTCACTTAACAGACATTTTCCCGATACCTGAACAACACACCCATGGGACATCAATTCAGCATACTTTGAATGTGTCGATTTCACGACAGACTGTAAATATTCGGCCACATATTCAGAAAGATCCACATAATAGAGAAAAATTATTGTTTATTAATGAGCAAGATGGCCGACGTATTCAACATATTAGCTAAATTTATAAACCTTATTTCCTTTTACAAAAGTAAATGTCTTTATTTTCTGTCCACTTCAATTAAAATGATGGTATGAAATTTTAAATCAGAGCACCCTTTATCAGTTTCTTCTAAAAGAAAGAAACTAGTTACCACGAAGTTCTCTAAAAAGGTAATTTGTTCAGATATTTAACTCCCAACTTACCAGGGGCGGTTATTCAGGTGAAGTATGTGAAGTGTTACTTCACCTATTTATGTTTAAAACACAATTTTATCTCGTATTAATAATTAATTCTAGTTATTACCGGTACCGTATTTCTAAAATAAAAACGTTTTCTTTTCAGTCGTTATGAACAGTGTTTAGTTGTATAAATAGTACCTGTAACCGTCCGCTGAATAGAATAATGTCAACTGTTACGAGCGCCGAGCGGTGTCTATTAGAACTTACAATACTGTAGAGGTGAAATTATCTTATACTGCACTTGATTTCCATGGTAATGTGACGTCACGCAATAAAGAAAGATTGTATGAGTGAAGTGCGTTTCTGAGTCTTTCAGTTACCGACAACTTCAAACTTGTTGAATGTGGAGTAACCAGTTTGCAGATCTAACGGTACTAATAATAATAGAGAAGGGTTGCAGCTAGCCTCCAAGGCCGGGGGCTATTGTTTAAGGGCTGTGAGACTCGAGAAAAGTATTCTCATTCCCTGTGTCTTAGCAGCCACCCCTGCAGTGATAAATTAGCTGGTTCTATGTTATTTTATCAGGAATACACCACATATACATTAGCAAAGTTTAAAAGTTGTTTTCCGCCGCGTGTATTATTTCTTCTCATGAGATCGCCAGTTTTGTTCGAGCTCTTGTATTTGAAAGTTTAACGCGCGCGTAAGTGTACACATGTAGTTTAATACGTGTACGTATATATTAACTTATTATTTAATGTATTTAGAGTATATTAGTGACAAGTGTATATAGTGTATTAATCCTATATCTAAGTGTATATTACATGTTTAATCACTATAGTGCTATTATACAAATACGAGTACTTAGGTACCACTGCTTAGAAAATGTTGATAAAAGTGTGCGAAATATGTATCCCGAAAATGACACAGTTGTTATTTATTAGAAATGTCGTTTTGTAGACTTAAATATGAGGATAAAAAATGATTTAAATTCTCGATGATCTACAGTTCCATTTGTTCTCTGTTTTAAAAAGTGCTAAGAAAATAGAGAATTTGTATAAAATAACTTTAAAATTCTCCCGATGAAAGAAGTTTTTCTGCTTGAAAATATTGAAAATTTCACTCGGAATGCTACATCACAGGAGGGACTTTCATCATTAGCCCCATAGCTTTGCATAGAGATATACTGTCCACCCTCAGTTAAACTCAGACATTTTATGAAGACATCATCGACAGGTTTGCTGCTTTAAAAGATAGGAGGATTGACTTGGTATGCAAGAAATTGGGAGAGTCCTGAAATATTAGATTTTCTGTTTGCATGTGTTCTAGAACTATTAGAATTGTACGTAGTTTACGAATAGTAGGTCTATTTATTATATTGATAAAAACTGTTCATGCATTTGTTTATGTGAACAGCACTTCACCTATTTTTACGGGGAGCCGCTACTGCAACTTACCTTCATGTAATCATGTTACACCAACATTTACCGTTTACCTCTAGATACCGAGTATGTTTTGTTTTATGCCACTTTTCCCCGGAGTCGTTGATGCCATGTGGGTTTGCAAGCAGAAGGCGTAGTAATGGATCGCCATATGAATACAGAGGTGCGTGGAGAAAGTGAAGCTATGACTTTCTCTTTCTTTAGAAGTCATCTCGCTGTAAACACAGCTTCCTTCATTCCTTTATTCTTTATTCTGGGCTTGTATGTAGCTGATTGCCATATTCATAGGTCACACAATGTATCTGGGCCATGTGTTGACAATAGAAGTTCAAGCTTAGCTGGCCTGTTTATCATGATCCTTACGTACAGTATGTTAAAAAGATACTGGAAATTGTCATTCTGATGTACGTAACAACTAATTGTAAGATAGAGCTTTAACGCTGTGTTGAATTCGTAGTCGTGAGATCGTGTCCCGCCTAGGGCACATAAAACTACATACGATAAGATTGCATTTGCATTCTACTTTAAGATGTCAAAATTTGAGAAAATCAGTAGAAGGAAAATAGAGACGTTTTCCAGTTTCACTTACCACATTGCATAATTTCGTTGTAAGAGTAATTATGGATAGATGGTTGGATAAATGGATTGATGGGAGCAAGAATGGATGGTGGACGGACGGACGGACTGAATGACGAATTGAGGGATATATTGATAGGCAAATGGACATGCTGGTCAGGACAGATCAGATCAAACTAGACAGATTTGATTAGATCGGAATAGACAAGAGACATTAGCCTATTAGATTGGATTACATTATATATATATATATATATATATATATATATATATATATATATATACATACATAGGCCTATAAGATTAGACAGACAAATTTGAATAGGTAGATTATATAGGTGGATTGGTTAGATATATTGGATAGATGGATTGAATTATTGAATTCAATTAGATAGATTGGGTGGATAGACAAATTGGATTAGTTGGATAGATAGATATATAGATAGATAGATAGATAGATAGATAGATAGATAGATAGATAGATAGATAGATAGATAGATAGATAGATAGATAGATAGATAGATAGATAGATGGATGGATGGATGGATGGATGGATGGATGGATGGATGGATGGATGGATGGATGGATGGATGGATGGATGGATGGATGGATGGATGGATGGATGGATGGATGGATGGATGGATGGATAGATAGATAGATAGATAGATAGATAGATAGATAGATAGATAGATAGATAGATAGATAGATAGATAGATAGATAGATAGATAGATAGCAGTACTTACATAATCTAGGTGGATGGATAGCTGAGTGGGTAAGTGGAGAGGTAGAGAATGGATGGATAGGTAGATGGATGGATGGATGAGTATATGAATGGATAGGTAGGTGGATAGGTGGGGGAATGGATAGGTGGGGGATGGATGGATGGATATATGAATGGATAGGTGGAGGGAAGGATAGGTAGATAAATGGATGGATGGATGGAGGCATATAAATGAATGGATAGGTGGAGGGATGGATAGGTAGATAGATGGATGGATGGATGGATGGATGGATGGATATATGAATGGATAGGTGGAGGGTAGGATAGGTAGATAGATGGATGGATGGATGGATGGATGGATTGATAGATGTGTGGGTGGATTAATAGATGAATGGATGGATGGATGGATGGATGGATGGATAGGCAGAGGTGTGGATGGATGGATAGGTAGATAGATGGGTATATGAATGGATTGATAGGTGGATAGATGGATGGATGGATGGATGGATGGATATATAAATGTATAGGTGAAGGGATGGAAAAGTAGATGGATGGCTGAATAGATGGCTAAGTAAATGGAGAGTAGGTCTGTATGAATGGATAGGTGGATGGATAGGTGCTTGGATGGATGGATGGATGGATATATATAGACGTGGGTAGGTGGGTAGATAGATGGATGAATGGATGGATGGATGGATGGATGGATGGATGGATGGATAGATAAGTAAATGGATGGGTATGTCTGTATGAATGGATGAATGGATAGATGGATGGATAGGTGGTTGGATGGATGGATGGATGGATTGACAGATAGATGGATGTATGGATATAAGTGTGGATAGATAGGTAGGTGGATGGATGGATGGATGGATGGATAGATGGATGAATGGATGAAGGGTTATAAGTATAGATAGGTAGGTAGCAGTCAAGCAACTAGATATAAAATAAAAGAGTTTCGTCACCAAAGAGAGAGAATAAAAGAGAAAGAGAAAACTAGATGACCCGATAGTTACTGATTATTAATTGTGGGAGTGCCTGGTGAATGGAATTGTCTGTCCTTGTATTAGTCCATAACGGAGAATACTGTAAGTCCGGTCAGCCTCAGAGGTTTGTACAGTGATGATCAATCTGATGATATTTTAATCAGAAGGAAGAAGATATTTCAATGAAGCTACATGTAGCCTATATTTTTTTTTTCTGTTTTCTAAAATATTTACCCCTTCATATTGCATTGGTGTACATTTAAAATTACTAATTACGTACTAACACGATAACAGTTTATGAAACTCAACATTGAATTCCAGACCATAATTTGGCATTGACAATGACTTGCCACATGTTATCTCTGCTGCTTCTTGTATCTATGTCAAGAGCGCTCCATTATCACTTATCACCGCGTTTACTGCTACCGCGTGCTGACTAATACACGTTCTGACGGAAACCTGAAGAACTACTAGCAACCGACAGGAAACTATAAGTGTCACATGTAATGTAGCTGCCGCTACTTGCGTCGGGGATGTAGCTCAGTGGTAGAGCGTTCGCTTTGCATGTGAAAGGCCCCGGGTTCGATCCCCGGCATCTCCACTTTTAATTTTAAAATATTTAACTTATAACCGTGTTCACTTCTGTTGCACTTAGATTGCCCTTTGCGTTGTATTTATATACGTTCGCGGTTTTTTCTATCACCAATATTTAAAACAATTTAAACACTGCATCAAAGCTCAAGAGAGATGTTTTCTTTTAAATCTACTGTTGACTTTCTTTTCAATGTTTTAATTTTCATTGTGTGCTTTCTTAAACTTAAATACTGTACTAATATATTTTATATACAACGAAAATTCCACTTGTACAGAAAATGCACACAAAATAGTACAGAGTATCCATATGGAACCTTTACAACTTCAGATGTAAATAACAAACTATTGAGACAAGATATCTGGATGCGATTTTCTTGCTTGTATAGTCAACTCGACCGGTCTAAATATAAATACTACTCTATGCAGATGTAATTTTGATAGATGACATACTTGAGATCGAGATGTGAAATGACATGAACTGAAAAGGAAACTAAGCAATGTGGGTTTCAAACAGGACAGAAAGGAAGAAGAATTTCACATACTGTAGTATCACAGTCTTCTATATACAGTCACGAAGCTTGAGTTTTGAGGGTGCTAGAAACAATAGACAGTGACGGTACTATTTTGCATTGCCTGTAATGAGGCGATATTAGCGATCCTAGTGGTGAGAAACTACCTAATGTTTGCATATTTACTACGTATTGAGCTTCGCGACTGTATATACTAGTCTGTGGTAGTATGTCATGGAAGGCCTCTTGAGAAGTAGAAACTTTTGAGTATATCTGTATATAATACACAGTGATGAATTCAGTTGGTTACTTAACGACGCTGTATCAACTACTAGGTTATTTAGCGTCGATGAGATTGGTGATAGCGAGATGATATTTGGCGAGATGAGGCCGAGGATTCGCCATAGATTACCTTGCATTCACATTACGGTTAGGGAAAACCTTGGAAAAAACACAACCAGGTAATCAGCCCAAGCGGGGATCGAACCCGCGCCCGAACGCAACTTCAGATCGGCAAGCAAACGCCTTAACCGACTGAGCCACGCCGGTGGCTTACAGTGATGAAAGAGTTGAACAACTAATGTTAAAAAGCACTAAAAGGGCAGCGATGGCTTGTTGCCAAATGAAAAATATTATTGTATGAAAAACTGAGATCAGAGTTAAAACAAAATCATAGTCTACAATGCAATCACGATCCAGATCATGCTGTATGACACGCAAAGTCCTGCACTATAGGAAAAAAAAACAGTGTTGTTGTTGTTGTTGGTGGTGGTAGTGGTGGTGGTGGTGGTGGTGGTGGTGGTGGTGGTGGTGGTGGTGGTGGTGGTCTGGTTTACCGACCTACGACATGTGAACCGCCCGGCACTAATCTATTGTCTGCCGCCCACTCTGCTTCCCGATTATCCGTCACGTTGGACGCGCCTATGCGTGTTGTTTAATTGTGCGATTGTTATGAGTGCAGTATCATGTGAGATACCCTATAGAATAGTTCGCTTTTTTCTATAGAAGAAAGGTTGCTTTCAATTTATTCCAATGTATTTTACTTTCTTTTTTTTTTTTTTTTTTTCTATTATGATATTATTTTCATGTTGTTTAGTGTCGATTTTATTATGCTATTATTTTTTTTTGCAATATGTTAGTATTCTGTTCTTTAACTTTTTGTTAAATTTTAACTGCTTGTATACTTTGTGACCTGGTAGAGTGTAAGAGAAGGCCCTATGGCCTTAACTCTGCCAGTATAAATAAAGAATTATTATTTTAGTCCTTACTCATGTTTGTCCATAATAGAATTAAATATGATTTTTCAGAATTTGTACTGAGTATTTTGTGACTGTGATAGCCATTGCTTTTAGCACAAATGAAGGAATAAATGAATTGTTTGTGTACAAGCGTCTTATAAATATGAATCGACTCGCCGGGTCTATACGGAGTTTATTGCGAAATTTCCGAACCTCAGCCACCGACGAGGCAGGCCGTATAGAATTTAGTGAATAAATATGAGAACACGGGGTCGGTGTAATACAAAAACCCCTTAGAAACAGATCAGTTTTAACAGATTAGATGACATTAGTGCTATTTTCGAACGTTAGCAAAAAAAAAAAAAATCTCAGCAGGGTGGCTTGTCTTTATCATACGCAAGAAATGCAGCACGTTTATTACATCTTAACCCTTATTACGATGCCCCAATGCAAGTTCTAAAAGAAGGTGACCATATTTAGAGTGAATTATTGTACAGTAGCGTGCAAATTAATCTGAACACGACATATTTTTACATTTTCTGTCATTGTTGGCCTCACAGCTGCTCATACCGCTTTAATTGACATCTGTAGTACGTGTAATTCCATTGTTGAAGGTCTGTGAATATTTTTTTTTATAATATGTGACATTTTGCTTGTCGTTTTGTACTTATAAGCATTTCAGTTGTGTTGAAGACTTAATATTGCAATCCTGTGCACATTCTGTCGTCTTCACAAATGGATACAACTCCACGAAAACGGTCTAAAATTATAACATTAGCAGAGCATTCTTCTATGACACAGAGGCAAATTGCTGCAGAATGTCACATCGGTTTGGCTACTGTTAATTCGATCATAAAACGATACAGGGAGACTGGATCCATCACACCCCAGAAAAAAGAAAGCTGTGGCCGGAAAAGGAAGACTTCACCTGCAGACGATCGTTTAATTGTCAGGAAAAGTAAATTAAATCCTAGACTAACTGCTGTCGACTTAACCCGCGAGTTAATGGGGCGAATATTCACGTCACAACAGTGCGGCGTAGGCTTTTGGAAGCTGGACGAAGGGCTCGTAAGCCTATTAAGAAGCAACTGCTAACCCCTGTTATGTGCAAAAAAAACGCTTAATGTGGGCAAAATTACATCAACACTGGACAGTGAATGACTGGAAGAATGTACTTCTTTCCGATGAGCCACATTTCGAGGTCCACGGCCACCGTGTTTCTTACGTACGGAAAGGATCCGAAAAAGTAACAGCAGCTCGTCTCCAACAAGCACCAAAATACCCCCCTAAAGTAATGTTTTGGGGTTGTTTTACACATGAAGGGCCTGGAGCATTAATACCTATCAAGGGAATGATGAATTCTGACAAATATATTCACTTATTGGAAACCAGAATCGTACCCCAGCTGCAAAAATCATTTCGGATGGCAGAGGTGTGTTCCAACAAGACTTGGCACCATGCCATACGTCTCGAAAAACTACAGAATTCTTCAACAAGAAGAATATTCAGGTACCCTCCTGGCCAGGCAACTCACCCGACATCAACCCCATTGAGAACTTGTGGTCAATTTGCAAAAGAAGAATGCAAAAAATGGATTGTTTTACAAAGGAGAAGATGATTTCTGCCCTCATTGTGTATGGTTTCGCGATGAAGAAATGAAGAATATTTGTGGGAAATTAGTGGAATCCATGCCAAATCGTCTCAGAACTGTTATTAGGAACAAGGGAGGCCACATAGATTACTGAGGTATGTCTTAGATCCTTTTTTTTTTATCCCGTTTGAGTGTTTCTGCATAAGTAATTACGCTGTTCGGATTAATTTGCATGCTACTGTACTTGGTTTTTAGACTCCGTGGAGAGTGGTGTAATTGACCCACAGCTTGTGTAGTTTAATCGCTCTGTTGCGGTACTAATTCTGCGCCAGCAACCTCAATCCTTGCCAAGGACCCGCGCGCCAATATATCGGTAAACCAAACTGATAATAACTCTGGAACATGAGTAAGATCGTTGCCATTTATATGAAGTATGTGAGGCGGACTATAGTAAAAACCAGAAGAAACTGTCGATATGCTCTACCATTATTATTATTTTATTATTGTCATTGTCACACTAATAAATTACAGCTATATTGTTACAGTAAACCTTGTATTCATCTATTATTGGCTAATTCTGCTATTATAAATAATGTATATATATTATTATTGTTATTAATATGGTATTATTGTTATTATTATTATTATTATTATTATTATTATTATTATTAGTCTATCCCTGTTATTGTTGTATTGTTACAGTGGCCCTTGTACTCACCTATTATTGGATAATACGTAGCTGCTAATTAGCACATTATTGTTATCAATAGTGTGTGCATATTATTAAAATTATTATTATTAGTCTTTCACTGTTATTGTTGTATTATTACAGTGGCCTTTGTACTCACTTATTATTGGATAATACTGTAGCTGCTAACTAGCATATTATTGTTATTAATAGTGTGTGCATATTATTATTATTATTATTATTATTATTATTATTATTATTATTATTATTATTATTAATATTTGGTGTTTTAGGTTTTGTGAAATTTGCTTTCTTTATACAGTCTAAAATCTTAAAGTCTGTAATTTCTAGGAAATACATTATGTATATATACGGTATAATAGGCCTATACTAGCATATTAAAAATAATTGAAGGATAACAAATGCAAGCTTTTCATTGTGACTCAATTTCTTGTAACGTAATATGTGGTTTTATCAGAGCAACTTTTGGACGTAAGAAAATAAAAAGAAATCCAATAGATTTAGTTGCAGTCATGAAATACTTTCATTGAGCTCTAGATTAAAATTGCAAGTTTCTTGTTTATTTAGTTAATTAGTTAGGATACAATTATTAATTAGGATACTTAATCACTCATTTAAAGTTTGTGTGACTGCAACCTGTGCATATTTTTGTGTGGCTTTACTTTGTTTATAGTGTTTTCCTCTCTCTCTTTATTTCTTGTGTAGCTTTACTTTGTATGTAGTGTATTTTTTTCTGTTTATTTCTATTACTTGTAGTTGTATTCCTGGTGTTGTGGAAGAGAAGGCCTGATTACCTTAACTACACCAGAATAAATAAATAAATAAATAAATAAATAAATAAATAAATAAATAAATAATGCATTATTTATGTTTTATGAAATAATCTTGAGCTAATAAAAACCGGAAATCCATAATTGAACAATGCGAAGTAATTACTATTGCAAAGTTGACTTAAAAAAAAGTTATGGAGATGCCGGGGATCGAACCCGGGGCCTTTCACATGCAAAGCGAACGCTCTACCACTGAGCTACATCCCCCATACACTGTGCGTTTGCTAAATACATGGAACGGCGGTCACGATCCGCGAGGAAGAAATAAACAGCCACAGAACGCTTGTTGAACTTCGACAGTCGCGTATGGATTATTCACCGCCAGAGAAGTAGGCCAGAGGTAGATGGAGTTATTGTTTCCACTTTTCTCACGGAATGCTATCACTGACACACATAACTGACAGCTGGATAGTGAATTTCCATGCACCATTATCGCGTCACTCCTTGCGACCGCTATGAGGGCAAGTGAACTCACAGTCAAGCCAAGACCCCACATGCCAATTAATTTTTGGTTCCAAACAGTTGTTTAAATAAACATTATTCTCCTTCCTAGTTCAACTACATTCATCGAATCTTCGATCTCACTACGCACCTCATAACATATCTGATTTACTTTGAGTTTCATAATTGATGAGATGAAAATGAGAGATGGAATAACTTTAAAAATGTATTCATTCATTTAGTGTTCTGCCCAAGGGCAGGTCTTTCACTGCGAACCCAACTTTCTCCAGTCTTTCCTTCCTATTTGTTTCCGCATTTTATCCATATATCTTATTGTCGTCTATCATCTGATATCTTCTTCTACCCCGAACTCTTCTCCTGTTCACCATTCCTTCCAGTGCATCCTTCAGTAGGCAGTTTCTTCTCATCCAGTGTCCCAACCAATTCCTTTTCCTCTTCCTGATCAGTTTAGCATCATTCTTTCTTCACCCACTCTCTTCAACACAGCTTTATTTCTTCTTCTGTCTGTCCACTTCACACGTTCCACTCTTCTCCATATAAACATTTCAAATGCTTCTATTCGCTTCTCTTCACTTCGTCGTAATCTCCATGTTTCTGCTCCATGCAATGCCACACTCCATACAAAGCACTTCATTAGTCTCTTCCTTAGTTCTTTTTGCAGAGATCCGCAGAAGATGCTCCTTTTTCTATTAAAAGTTTCCTTGGCCATTGCTATCCTCCTTTTGACTTCCTGGCAATAGCTCATGTCACTGCTTATAGTACACTCAAAGTATTTGAAGCTGTCCACTTGCTCTTCTGCTTCATTTAGAATTCGCAAGTTTATTTTCTGTATTTTTCTTCCTATGACCATGCTCTTCGTCTTATTTGCATTTATCTTCATCCCATACTGCTCGCAGTAAAAATGTATATACGACAGAAAATTAAGTAAATATGTCGCGTTTAATACACTATATTTCACAATTACACTTAATAACGTCTCCCACATTTATTTATATGAGCAGTGTTGCCAACTCGATTCTTAAAAATCCGCCGTGAAGCCGAGCAGAAACCGCTAAATTGCTATATTGTCAATGTAAAATTATATTATTTTGCCGCTGTGAGTGCTAAAATACCCGCTAAATCCCTATATCAGCAATACAAATTTCATAAATGTTACCCGCTAAACTAACGCCGAAAAACGCTAGATCTAGCGGGAAAACCGCTGAATTGGCAACACTGTATATGAGTCCGTTACCTATATGTTATAGTTCTGAGTACATCCAGCAAAGAGCTCTTGAAATCGGTGTCGCAGTGCTGCCAATATATGACAAGAAATATTAACCATCAATGACAGGTTAAATTTGGTTTGTTCAGGCTTTTGATATGCCTTACATAGACATGTACGTAGATTTTCCTGGACCAGGGATGTCAAAGCGCCTGCACTGTGTGCTCACAAGAACCCACACACCATTTCGTAAGAGCGATGATTGTACTTTATCTTGCTGAAAAGTGAACCTTATTGGATTTGTATTACTTGCAGTACGAGCACGCTTTGTCGTCCTCCCTGGACCATAGTGAAGAAGGGAATGCTTTCGTAAGGTATGATTATCAAAGATCGTACAATAAACAATATTCCCAGAAACAACAGAAGAAAATACGGGACACTCAGTATTCATTTAAAAAATCGAGCTTTGGTGTTTATGAGGTCGGACAATAAAGTAATGAGACTGATTTTTACCCACCTGATGAGGCAACTCTGCAGCTTCCTACCAGAGATATGTTTGAGCTTGGTTCTTCCTCCACCCGAATTCCAACTGGCACCACCCTGCAAACCGTCATTGTGGAGTAACTGCTTGACTAGTGAAGTGTGTTTGCTCTTCGTCAATACAATGGAATCGTATAAAAAATATGGTTTATTTAATGACGCTAGCAACTGCAGAGGTTATATCAGCGTCGCCGGTGTGCCGGAATTTTGTCCCGCGGGAGTTCCGTTACAGACCGATTATTTAGTCCTGACAGCTCAGGGACGCGAAAGAGGGGAAGTAATAGGAGGAGTGGGGAGAGTTCCAGAGTAGAGCTAAGGGTGAGCTGTCGGTAAGGGAATGCAGTACAGCTTAATTGTACTGGAACCATACCGCTCTACCGCACGCATGACATCCGATCGCTCCGAAGGTAAGCGAGTGAATAACCCAAACATCCCTTGGCGTAACTTAATGGACTCGCCTGACCCAGGCGCATATCGCCGGCGACTGTAAGGAATAAATAATCGTACTGTACTTGCCAGTAAATCTACAAACATGAGCCTGTCGCATTTAAGCACACTTAAACGCCATCGACCTGGGCCGGGATCAAACCCGCAATCTCGAGCACAGAAGGCCAGCGCTATATCAAATACACTACCGATGTCGACGAATCGTATAATATCGCGCAGCGGTATACCATCTTGTTTTGTGTGAAAATGCCGCGAGAACAAACTTTCCGGTGGCATAAAATGTTTCTGAGGAGAGAAGCAACATTGGAGATGTACACCGGAGTGGGCGACCAACAATTGCACTGACAGATGACAACATTGACAGAATACGTGAAGTTGTACGAACTGACAGACCATTAACAGCCAAAATGATAGCACAAGAATTGAACATGAATCGGGAAACTGTTCGCTTCATTCTCACTGAAGACCTGGGCATGAGAAAAATCTGTGCAAAAATGGTTCCAAAAAATCTCACAGGACAACGAAGAAATGTGGCAGCTGATCTGTTTCAACACTGCCGCAGCCTTCATATTCACCAGGCCTTGCTCCATGCGACTTTTCTTATTCTCAAAAGTGAAATCAGTTGTGAAAGGATGCCATTTTCAAACAACAGAAGGCGTCCAAAAGGCAGTAACCCAGGCATCAAACAGTGTTTCAAAAGATGGGTCTCACAGCTGTTACCAGCAGTGTCAGCACAGCGTTGGGATAAGTGTGTGTCAGTGGCGGTGAGTCAATAAGAGCACAAGAGCACGTGAACACCTTGTTTCCAATAATGAACGACTAGTTTTATTATTTAATACCGTATTGACGTAGTGGGGATGTATAATATCAGAATCGAGTATTTTAAACTTCCCACATCTTACATAAACTTCTTATGTAAACTTGGCAACATCCGTTCACGTACAAGCCGTGCTCTTTTCAAGAAGGTTACAGGAATTTCACGCATGCGCGGGAGAAAATTGTCTTTCGCTGGCCGCTTATGATTCGTCAAGAGCACAAAGCGTTAAGTGAACAGTGAATCTATCCTACAGATGTCAGGTGCATCGATGCCTATCGTTCACGTGCTATATCTCGAGGAGGAAATTTAATAGTCTGTATTTTAGCCTGTAGTTGTCAGCATCTCACTGTCGGAACGTTTACTTTGTGTGGATGTGTGTATAGTGCTGCTACGAGATTGTAGTTTGTGAATTACTATATTTCAGTGTCAGCATAATAGCATAGTTTGGCTTTCAAACACGTGCTGGCTGAATGTGATGGTGGTATGAATTTAAATATCTGTATGGTGATGTATATTATTTCAGAATAATATTTACTGGCAAGTACTTATAGTAGGGTAAATTAGGGTCTGTTGGACAGTCGGGCATGTTGGACACTTTGTACTTTAACGTGTTACCTCGCCACTTGTGGGCACCACATTCTGCTAGAAGTCAATGAAGGAAGTATCCCCACTCGTGGCTACTTCCGTCATTGACGTCTAGCAAAATGTGGTGCCCACAAGTGGCGAGGTAACATGTTAAAGTACAAAGTATCCAACATGCCCGACTGTCCAACAGACCCTAGTTTACTCTAATCAATCTATGCGAATGGGATTACAGTACTGGTATAGGCTATAGTGTATCAGTGTGTTGTGAATCAAAATATATTACTGAACACACGCTTTTGTAAATAACTGCATCGCATTAATTTTTAATAAACGTAAACAATGAACTCTGTTCAACTATTTTGAACAGTAAAGAACTGGGTAAACTGGCTTACGAGGAAAATTTGGAAATAAAAATACTGGGTTTCATTGCTATTATTATTATTATTATTATTATTATTATTATTACATGTTGTTTTGAATTTATATACGGTTTTTTCGGTAGTAAAATATTGGAATCATGACATTTCATGTTAGGCTAAACGTACGATTTCTAACTCTCTTCGATTTTGGAACACAAAATTGTGAACACACACAATATTTTATCACGAGCCGCCACTGGTGTGTGTAGTCTCAAATGAACTACTCTGAAGGTGATCACATTATAGTTAGTTAAATATGTAAGTAAAAGTGACTTTTTAAACCAGTCTCATTACTTCATTGTCCGACCTCGTATTTTCCTCGGCCCCATTGTGCTCTCATCTCGAGCTGCTCGTTAATTGATCACCATGACAGTTCTCAAGGTATTATATTTGATTAAACATAACTAGTCGGATAAGCAGACGGTCTTTTAGGAATATATAGCTTCATACAAACACAGTTATGTTTGCATATCACTTCTAAAGCTGCTATTTTCGGTAGATGTGGATTATTGATTATGAACAACAGACATACTCAGAGTATGGACGCAGTGCATATTATGTTTTCGAAACCTTTACTAGTATTTTACCTAAATTAACTATTCAAAGGAGATATCAGTTCGAGAAATATTAAAAGTAGACATTGCATTGTAGAGTGTGACGTCGTACAGGAAAGAAATAGACAGGTAATTTCTTATGGATCGTGAGAAAATGTCCATCTCAGTTTCGATAGTTATATCCAGAAAGAACAGAAAGATTCGACCCAGTGAGAAACAAATAGAGAGATGGAAACATCTTCAGCTGAAACAGTACAGATTTTAATGAGGACAGTTCATAATTATCCATGATAATGATAACTGAATGCACTATTATCTTAAAACTGTATTTATTGACCAGTGAACATCGTAACAATTTCCATTACAATCCTAAATTAAATACATAGACAATTTATCAGTCAATTCTTTATTAATTGTTGGGTTCCGGAGTAAAACATGGTAAGTGTTTTAAAGTTATTTGGTAGGTAAACATTTATACAAACAACAGTTTGTATAGTTACCAGGAAAGTATAATCTGTATACTGCTGCCATCTGTTGACATGTTGGAAAACTAACTACTGCATTAGATGCAGAATGTAAGATACCATATTATACGCTATCATTTTTTTTTACAAAAATGTCAGTTACCATGTCTTACGCCTGAGCTCCTGTTATCAGTTACTTTTTAATTTAAAATGCAATATCTATTCTGCAAACTGTTTAGCAAGAAAGACTATAAAACAAAGCTTTGCTTTCTTTAATTTTTAGTTAATATAATTTTAACTTACTCTTTTGAAACCAACGGATATTGGAAAAACTTTCGTTGCAGCTAGTCTTTCCTGGTAAAATCTGAGTCCGCAATAGAGATTTTCTTGTATACGGTATAATTTCATATTTACTCACTACTATCATTTAAAAAAAAAGCGAAGTGTTTGAATTATGTTGTTTTATTTCCAAAAATGTACAGTTCAGAAAATATTTTAGAAGTCCATGGTAAATCAGTGATTTTCGAACTATGGTCTACTATCCTCCGAGTCTCCTAAGCAGTTGCGCTAGTTTCTAACAATTTATTGATTATGAAGAATTCAAGTAAAACTTTTTAATAAATTTATGCCTATGGAATGAGTTTTCTCTGTAGACTCTTCTATTACAACTTTTTATGACAAAGTTTTCATATTTGGAACTGAGATATTTTTTCGATCCCGGCCGAAAGTCATTGGCATTTACTGGGCGGAACGGGATTATCACCAAATACTGCAGCCCAGTAGGCTTTTTGTGCACCTGTTATGGAATGAACTGCTTGCCGACTTCGCCATCACCCGCATCACGTATTCCTCTCCAGCCAACAAGTCCGAATACTGTACACACTTCAGAGATTCATTTGAGTCTGGTAGTTCATCGCCCTGGAGATTCGAACTGCCATTCCTCTATATAGATTTCTAATTCGTCTCAGTCATATTTACTGACAAATTCTGGAAGTAACTCAGAGAAGATAGTGACCTGCTTACTGCAGACCTTGAAAATCACTGATTATAATAACTTATTTGAGCTCATTTATTAAGTATCTCTCAACTTCATAAATTAAAATTATTTTACTTTTATTTGCTAAACTTCATTCAGAGGAGGTTTGGATTAGACTTTGTATTTTCAAAATAGCTGTGAAGTTACGCAGGGTGGAAGTGAATAGCCTTGCAGATTTTCAGAGCGAATAGCTCATGTTGTATAATTATAACTAAAAACTATAATATCATATTGATGGAAAGTTCATAGTTTTTTTTTTCCCAAAAAATTGTTTTATTCCCAAATGTTTAACAACCTCTTATTCGGTAATTATTGCAAATAGGATTGTGAACTTCGTCCATATCGATCGGAACACTAATAAAAAATAATTTATCCTTTTGGAATATTTCAATAGTATGTACTGTTCTCGTGCAAATTTAATTTTAAAAACCTCTAAATTCAAGCCATTGCACGACGCGAGTTGGTTGCAACACAGCGCCAGAGAACAGCTTATCTAGCGAGACACACCGATTTCTTTGACCTCTTACATCTGTATCACGAGAAGAGTGTGTTAGTGGCGATGTTGCCGGACTGCTGAAACTTCAAACTTAATTTTATAATTAACCGTGCATTTAATCACAAAACGTAATATAGGTTTTCTATTCATTTCAGAGTACCCTATCGTCCCTTTCAATCTGCAAGGTCATTTCACTTCCGCCCTGTATAGGTCTGTGAACAGGTGATTTTCAAAACTGTCTTTGTCCATCAGATATGATTTTTCACTGAACATGAAAATCTTATAACAAGAGAAGTTTAAATGTTTAATGAAAAGAACCTTCTTGTAGTGTAAAATTATGATGAAATGAATTGTTTCCAGACGTTTCATAAATATTCCCCTTAAAGTTATAGAGTTATATAAAATAATATTTTGGAAAAGGGTTGTTTTGTAGCAAACTGGAGGAAAAGACCAATTTTGACAATCAACTCATCGAATTAGGATACTTTAGAAACAGAAAACTCAGTTTCAAATTGAAGAGTCCACTGCAAGAATTATGGATGTCACTTTCTTGTCGAAAATGAACCAAGACTGTCAATGCATAGCTTATGAAATATAGAATGTACATAGAGAGTTATATGGCATTAACACTGATAGTAATTGTCCAATAATGATCGGAAAATCACAGTTAAGCTTTGAGCGCTAAGCTTTTCAAACTTTCAATTGCTTCTCCTGCAAAATGTATTCCAAATGACATCCATCATTCTTGCAGTGGACTCTACAATTACATTTATTAATATGATGTTCTTCAGCTGGGTGTAATTTCTTAAATACATTTATCTTTGTCTCGTACGTATTAGTGGATCTATCAGTATTTCTGTTTTCTTTAGGAAAAAGTTCAGTGCTTAAATGTTTTCTGCATAAGTTTTGAACAAGGCATCTGGATGTCACCAGATAATTCAATAAAATTTTAGCACGCACATTACCTGTAATGATTCTGGTTAGGTTCTGACGAAGGTATAATTTTTTGCTGATGTTTTACCGGAACTGTTTGGTACTTTTGCTCGAGAAGTATTCTCTGAAAAGCTCTCAGAAGTGTACAGCAGTCCTGACCTAGTTTGTTCGAATTTTCACAAAAATAGTAACAGAAGAGCCGAATATCCTGCATCCCTAGACTTCCAAACGTGAATGTCTTTTTTGTGTCCGGCAGTGATTTCGATTAATGATTCACTTCTACACTCTCTGATAACGATAAGAATTCAACCATTGATAGTTAGGAAGGAAAAGGCCATTTTTTTAGTATTACATGAATAACACACAACAAGTACAAGAAAAGGAGAGTTTGGTTTCAAAATGACTTAATGGAAAAGGGAAGTTCTGCTGCTCACGGGAGTTGGAAAGGAAGAGTTTTGCACCAGCACTCGTACTTCACGGCAAATATATTATACAAAAGACATGGTTTAGACACAAATTACCACCATTTCTAGATGCATGTGTACAAATATCAACATAATCATATGAAAACTATTTTAGTCTTCATTTGTGGAAAATGGCAGTTCTGCAAATCACCTGCTCATATATATTGTGGTAACTTCTCAACATTACCAAGTTTGGATGTACTATCCTCCGAACAACTACAAATTTCCTCCCTCCATTGTAATCTTTTCCTTACTCAAGTAACAGCAGCTTCTATACGCTTCTCATTGTTGCGAAAAGCGGTAGGGAGGGAAGAAATTCGAGTATCGGGAGACGATGCTGCAGGGCACAAGAACAGCTGGTCGGTCTGTACTTTCGTATTCAGGCGAAAAGGAAACACAGTGAGAAACATACACACGTGGACAAATTATTAGACTAAGTTAATTATATTTGCAACGAAGCTGTATTTATGGGCACAAATTATGAACAAAAATGTATTTTGCACAGAAATAATGGACAGAAAATTGAGTCTTGAGGTTACTAATATTTTGTGAACATTCCCTTATTCTTTATTAACACGTTGATTTTGTCAGGGATGCTGGAAACCAAAGTTTGACACTTTCTTTGAATATCAACTTCATTTAGCCAGATATCAGACAGTGCTTAAATGAGTCCATGTTTTGTTGTAAGCCTCTCTTTGTTCACTTTCTTCTTCAGTTTAGATCACAGATTTTCAGTTTCGTTCATGTCTGGTCTTCTTGCAGGCCATGGGAGAACAGACTGTTGTATATCTTCTGCAGTATATAATTAAAACAACAGTAGTACCAACATAGCCAGACAAAATATACTTAACCTTTGAAAAAATATACCAGAAGATGTAAACAATCATATTTACGACAATAGAGACTCTGTGAATTATACTGATAGTTGATATGACGAATTATATTATGTTTCCAACAAAAACGTCTTAGTCTAATAAGTTGTCCACGTCTGTAGTATCTTACACATTGCGTTGCGTCCACGTGACAGATCACTAACCAATCACGTGGATCTAGATATTTTGTAACGAGTTCAACTAGTATGGTACGTTGTCTCTATCATGTTTTTCACCTGAAGACAAAAACAGATCTAGCCTTTGAAATGTAAAGATTTCAATATAGAGTTCCCAGATAAAAGGTATCAAAAGATATTCAGAAAAAAGAACTTCCTGTAGAAATCACTTTCTTGTCCTAGATTAGGAAATTTTTCTGTGATGGAAGTTCACGTCCATATCGCGTTCTAAAACAACATTGAATACCCATAAGATACTTCTAACTCGGTTACCACAACAAGCAAACAACCTTATTCTTGCGGTCTCGAAATTATTTACAGAGCTCTTGGCCAGTCTCACAAACTGACGCATACACTTGAACGGGAAATGGATAAGACTTCCAGAAATTCCTTTTGCAATGGCACAAACTGACGTATGTATAATCTACTTTCAGAGATACATAGTTTGCTTATTTTGATACCTTTCATTCTGAGAACTTCTACATAATTTTTTCACCTGCGATGGAAGAATTATTCCAATATAAAATTTAATTCATAACAGTTACATCGTTTTAAATTAAACACAAATTATAATAACAAATATTGTGATTCCATTTTCTGGCAATCGTTAACAATTATTGATTAGCAAGAAGTTCAATTCCGGGTTTGGTGTTAATGGCTGCGACCTCTATGAACTTCCGCCTTCAGTTTCCTTGAAGTACGTGGCCTGGACCTCCTGAAGGATCGGGGGCTTCCCTTACATCCTCGGCCTCTTTTGACAAGCTGACGACACAAACCAGGTGACGCAACGATATCTCCCAGGAACACACTTAGAAGGTAGTTTCGCTTGTCGTTCACTGGAGATGTTTCATAACCCCTGGAAGGAATGATGCAAATGAGTTCTCCAGTTCGAAGACAAACCAATTGAACATTAACAACTGCTAACAATGAATGTATCATGATGATGATGATAATAATAATAATAATAATAACAATAATAATACCCCCGATTTTTGTGTACTAAAAGTTAAAAATTACACTGAGTGTACCTGAATGGGTGTGCTAGGTCAGAATCGTTTTCAGGCCTTGTTCACAACACTTTGAAATCAACAAAGGCGAACTGAGCCACAAGAACTGCGGAATACCTACATTTAATGAAGTATGCTTGTTAATTTGTACATAAAAACATTCAGAAACTTCTACAGAACTAAAACAAATTATATTTCACATTAGACGATAATTGAATAGTCCGGATCAATTAGTGCCTAAAACAGTTTTAGGTAAATGGAGTTAGGATCGCTATTTAATTCTACAGCGAGATGGGTATCATATCACGCCACGAAACAGGGGCGTTATTTCAATTTTTGCTTCGGTGGAGGCGGCAATATATTTTAGGATAGGCCTTATAGGGTATATTGCGTGGCGTACTCCCTCTATATTTCCTCTGAAATGAACTATTTTCCATACTGGAAACTGGGGTAACTTGCCCACTATCTATGTTTATTATGATCATAGAAAACAAAAAGACTTAAACCGATTGGCACTCTTGCTTTGAGATATGAAATTTATTTCTCGTGATTGGCTGTGCAGCGAATACTGTAAAAATTAGTCTATCTAAAATTTCCGATTTCATTTGTTCAAATTCTATTACAGACGTGGCCTAAATATTTCCTTTCCTACGGGTGATGCCATATAGCAAAATTTTAATTTTAGGAATATAGAAATTAATGAAGTAATATTACCTGTGAAATTCACTTCTAAGTATAATTAAAGAGTGTGATCTCGCTCAATCCATTTGGCTCTTTTTATGTTATAAGAACAAGAGGAAAACATAAGAACAAGGGGAAGACTATAAGTGCAAGAGGAAGACGAGGGGAAAAAGGGGAAGACAAGAAGAATACTGTACTCCAACCACGAGAAAGTCTCTGCGGAATGAGACGAAGCGGGGTGATGCTGTGAATGAATGTTGGTGTCATAAGGACACACACGTGGGTACTCGTATCTCTATTGACTAGCTCTCATAGCACAAACAATAACATTGCTAGATACATATTTATACTACCCTAGTTACAAAATTAGTTCACTGTTAATCTCCTGGTCTTTTAATCCCTCCATACAGGAAATAAATTCAGGAGAGCGCATGGTTTTTAAACTGACGTTATGACGATAATATTATCTATCTACTTCGCTCCAATAGATGACTCAATAGTAAGCACATTCCTTTCACGGTTGATCTCCTGGTTGGATAACAGTAAGGTGGAGACAAGAGGAAAAGGGAAAGGCAAGGAGAACAGGAGGAATACAATGAGGAGGAGGGGAAGACAAAGCGAACAAAAGGAATAGGAGGAGAAAGAGAGAAACAAGGGGAAGGCAAGTAAACAATGGGAGGACTAGGAGAACAAGGGGAATACAGGGAAAAAAGGCAAACATAGAGAACAAGGGGAATATAATGAGAATAATGGAAATGCAAGGGTAACAAAGGGAAGACAAGGAGAACAAAGGGAATGTAAGGAGAGGAAGGGGTAAACAAAGAGTACTGTGGAAAAACAAAGGTACCAAGGGGAATATAGGGAGAAAAGAGGAAGACAAGTAGAATATGGAGAATGAAAGGAGAAGAGGGCAACAGAAGGAGAAGAATAAAGATTCATGGAGAGCAAGGAGAATGGGGAATAACAAAGGAAATAGAAAGAGAATAAGGAGAATGCGAAGATAATAATAGGAAGACAAGAAGAATAAGAGTAAGACAATGATAAGAAGAGGAATAAGGAAGGAATGTAAGGAGAACAATCGGAAAAAGGAAAAAATGGGGGAAAGGAGAACAAAGAGAATACAAGAAGAATAATAGGAAGATAAGGATAACAGAAGGAAGACAAGAAGAACAAGTGGAAGATAAGGACAAGAAGCGGAATACTAGAAAAGAAAGGAAATACATGGAGAACAAGGGAAATACAAGTAGAACTAGGAGCAGACAAAGAGAACGTGTAAGACAGGGAGAACAGGGACAATACACGGAGAACAAAGGGAAGTAATGAGAACAAGGGGAATATAAAGGGAACCAAGGGAATACAAGGACATCAAGGACATTGAAAGGAGAAAAATGAAAACACAAGAAGGGCGAGGAGAATAAAAGGAAAAAAAGGTAATGTAAAGAGAACAAGGGCAGAGGGGATTGCATTTTATGGTGACGATGAATTTCAAAGTTGCTCCCCATGCATAATGAGGAAACAGCTGTAGGCCTAGTTCTGTGTCGAAAAGCATCCGCTTGTTTAAAAGTCTTGCTATGCCATTCACCAGGAAGGTTTAATTCTGCAGCTGATAATGGTACTCACTTGAAGACCTGCTCCCAGTCCAAGACGTGATTGGATCCGTGCTGTTTTCTGGCGAGTTCTGCGTACTTGTCACACACATTTTCGAACACGCACACGTGCTCCCCGAGCTCTGCCACCAGCCGCTTCTCAACCGCTGCTATGTTCAGTGGCGGATCCGGAAAGTTCAGACTTCTCCTTGATCGGCTCGAGTAAGTTCCTACAAAATAACAGAACATTTATTACGAAGCCGAAATTATTTCTGATACCTTTCAATTCTTTAATGGTTATTTTTATGGTATGAACATGCATTGGTTTACAAATCGGTCACAAGTCAATGGTCGGCATAATCCTTGTCTAGTAAATTAGGCCTATATGAAGCGTTTCATTCCATTTTTGAAGACAAATTTAAATAAATCTAATATATGAGTACAGATAACGGCCTTCTTAGTTCAATTGCTAGCCAGGCGGATGTACCTCATATGGGAGGATTTCATATGAAGAGTCCACTGCAAGAACGATGGATGTCATTTGGAATACATTTTTCAGGAGACGCAATTGAAAGTTTGAAATGCTTAGCGCTCAAAGCTTAACTGTGATTTTCTGATCATTACTGGACAATGACTATCAGTGTTAATGCCATATAACTCTCTATGTACATTCTATATGTCTTAAGCTGTGCATTGACAGTCTTGGTTCATATTCGACAAGAAAGTGACATCCATCATTCTTGCAGTGGACTCTTCATATATATATATAAAAAAAAAAGACGAAAATAAAGGAGGAAAGAACCTTTGGGGAGGCCGAAACGTAGACTGGAGGATAATATTAAAATGGATTTGTGGGAGGTGGAATATGATGTTAGAGACTAGATTAATTTTGCACGGATAGGGACCGATGACGACGACGACGACGATGATGATGATGATGATGATGATGATGATGATGATGATGATGATGATGATGATGATGATAATTGAGCTCGGATTTTTATGTCGTCATATTTTGATCCTGGTGTCTCTTCACAAACTTGAGTTAAATGAAACACATTTCTAGTTTTTCTGAACACGATGACACGGTTTCTATTGATCATAAAAATGAATATTTTATCATATTTTATCATGAAATCATATTTGACCAAAAAATGACATACGAACACTATTTTTCGTAATATTACAATTTTTTTAAAAGTTCTCAGAGTATTATTAACATGTTTTGTATTAATATTGACAAGAGACTTTGTGTGCGTTTTGTTAATAATTCTGCATTTCCTTTCCTTAGAAATATTTTGTGGTTAAATGAAGTTTGAAGATAAGGGGATTCGCCAGCAGTAAGTTGTGAAAACAGAAACGACAAAAGAGTGTTAGGAATATGGCCAAATTGTTCCTGTGGGTCTCGCTTTCTATCCCTGTAACACTTCCAAACATGTGACGCGTAAGAGGTTCCAATCCCACTGTTGTGGTACGGTGACTCATAAATAGGCCCCAGATTTTATGTAATATGAAAGTGCGAAATATGTACATAAAAATGAAGTAAATATCGGGCAAATATGTAATTAAATATATACTATTAATAAAATATGTAATTTAAAATCACTATTTATTAATGCATTAAATTCACAAACATGTCGTCACAATTTAACTGGTCAGTTGAAGTGAGAGGATGCAGCCTGGAAAGTCGATTTGCCATTTCCACCCCATCGCATAGTTTGCAAATACAGTTTTCATCATCATCATCATCATCGTCGTCGTCAAGGTTTAAGCCTCTAAAGGCTTGTTCCGGTCTCATGCATTAAACATTTGTTGAGTCCATCTTTTCTTTGGTCTGCCAATGTTTATTTTGCCTGTTGGTCTGTAATCTAATATCAGTTTTGGAATGCGGTATTCTTCCATTCTTTCCACATGTTCCCTCCACTTAGTTCTACAGGGACATCATTTTATTTTTACTTCAATTTTTATTGTACCTGAGTTTTTGAATGTACTTCACTCCCACCCCTTCTACTAATGAAGTTCCAACTCCACACAGAGCCAAGACCGCAGAGAGTAAGCAGTACTGAGTTACTGAGTATAGTACGTTCCAGAAATATGTTCGCGTTTTCCAGTGACGAAAGAGCTTTCAATATTGAATCATATTTTCGCACAGGTACTGTCCGTTTGCCTACGTCGCATCCCGATTTCCCCCACCTGCTTCTGCTCGCCCCTCTGTAAAAGCTGGGCTGTCTTAGCGCTTTTCTGAAAACATTAATTTCTCTTAGGAATTGGGCGTTTACGTAATATTATACAGCTGTTTAATTTAACTTAAATAAAAGGGCCTCGTTAAGTAATTAACTGTCACGTGATTTCCTCCCTTTCTGCAATCCTGCGGCATAACCTCTTGGACGGACAGTAGATAGCAGGTCTGAGTAATTTTATATTTTCGGGTCGGGCAGAAGTGAAGATTGGATTTACAGTGCGTAGAGTAGGTACAGAATTATTTCAACATGAGTTACTAGTACGAAGGACGAAACTGGCAATTGGAATTAGATGCAATAGTCTATAGTGCGATAATATGCACAAAAGAACTGAAGCCTGTATCGAAATGAACGGCCACCATTTTCAAAATTGTGTTTAAATATTCATATTATGATTATTTTTCAATTTAACTTCTTTCTCTATATTGTACGCTAATGTGCTGTAGACAGTATAATATACACCGCATAATGAATACGTTCGCATGGATAACTCACTTCGTGAGTAAAAACACTTATTCTTAATACAGTACTGTACTTTGATTAAAGAAAAACCTAATGAAAATTATCAAACTCAAAATCGTGATATTTCCTAGTTTACGTAAATGGATGAACTACTTTTCTTCCTTCCTATACCTAGTAGAGTGATTTGTGTTTTACGCCAGTATCATCGAACCCCAGTCTTGGAGAGGGGAGCAAGCGGTGTTTCCGGTTCTCTAAAGGTATAGACAGGTTAATATTAAAAATGTTAATAAAAATAAAATGATGTCCCTGTATATTGGTGTATCTTCTCTGTTAGTTTAAAGATGCCTAATTCCTTTCTTATGTCATCATTTCTCCTTTTGTCTAACAAAGTGTAGCCAGCTATACTCCTTAGGAATCGCATTTCGGCGGGCTCTATTTTTCTCTCTTTACTTTTTCTTAATGTCCAACATTCCGAGCCATATAGGAACATGGGCACTGCCATTACTTTATAAAATTTTAATTTAGTTTCTTTCCTAGTTTGTTTGAGGTTTCTTTTTATTGTTCCACATATATTGTTAAATTTATTAATCTTTTTTTATTACATCATCATTTTTAACGTATGATACACTGCAGCCTAAATAATTAAAATTGTTTACTTGTTCTATCAAAATAGAACTTGTCTCTGCCATAATTTATGCTTTTTCTTGTGTTTAAAATTTCCTAGAAAAATATTTTTCTGTGACACACAAAATGGTATTTTGTTTTACATGACACCCTACCCAAACCCCTTGCTAATAGCCTACTTTTAATTTGTAACAAAGTTAAATGACCGGCGCACCTGACCATCCCAGATTCTGAGAAAGCATTAGGGCAGATGTATAGAGTTGAGGCACTCCGAACTACTATGTTTTACAGACAAAGAGTTGGAATCCCTAGTTTTATGTTTGTTTTCTTTTTTAGAAAAGAACTATTCTCTTAAACCAGCTTCAGAAATTGAAGTATTTTCTATAGTTGTAAACGAAACATAACGATGTCAGTTCCGGGCCCTCGCTCTTTACCAGCGTCGTGTACTATAGTGAGAACAAATGACGGCCCTGTAGTCGGAGTAATGGGACAGGGAGGTTAAGATATATGCCTAAATATATATGAAAAAAATTAAATAATTTATTCTGAAAAATAAAGCAAATTCAATAAAAAAATTAAAAACTCAATAACTGCCTAGGTATGCACAAAAATTTTACATTCTTTACATAACATGTAACATATGTAATATTACTATAAATATGTAAAAATATGTAAAATAAAACTCAACTATAACCATATCAACACCACAAATCGCCGACATTTGTCATTTTCAGTAGTCTACAAGTAAAGAAATGCAATATGTAATTACATAAGAATCCGGTCTCTACTCATAACAGTCAGTGGCCCTGTTTATATACGTAGCTGTAAAAGAATTAGTCACTCAGAGGACAGACGTTTGACATTTTCCAATTTTCTTTTCTCCCTTTTATTTTGCATTGAGTGAGCAGTCCGTTATGTCCAAGACAAGGGGTTAATACTCACAAAGCAGTTTTGTAGAACGGTGAATAAAAAGGTTTCTAAACAAAGGACAATATTCCATTTTTTTTTTTCAAGCTTTCTGTTATATTTTGGTGTCTATTAGAGCATAAATAATACATATATCCAGAGTTTTTAGGTCATAGAAATTCGAGTTCTAAAGATGATTATGATTATGAAGAATAAAATAGCCTCCTGATGCATTCTACCCACTCATTATGTAATAATGAGGAGTTTATAAACACGCCCAATTTGAGGGGACTTTTAAATTGAAACTACAGTACATTTCAGTAACAGGTTTGGGAATAACTTACAACCTAAGTTCATAGCGAAACAAACCTTTAATGAGACATTTAAAACTGGTTCGATCAAGTTTACGCAACGGTTCTCTCTTGTAATTCACGTCTTGTTCACAGTCTATTTATTTAGGCCAGACATCAGAAACAGAAAACTGTTCACTCTCGCGCTAAACACGGCAACAAGTTGTCTCGCGCGCGGAATATTCCTACGTAGTCATATCTACGTACTACCAACGATGATCTTTCTTAATGCCCAAGGCCGAGATCGTCCGGTCCCATGGTGTAATGGTTAGCACTCTGGACTTTGAATCCAGCGATCCGAGTTCGAATCTCGGTGGGACCTTTAAATTTTTAAAAAGTAATTAAAATTTCCATATAGTTCGTTAGTCACTCAAATTTTGACTGACAACGGTTTTTCTCAAATTTAATATGTTTATTTTTATTTTGTATCTTATAACAGATGTGAAACAGAAATACTTCGTACTAGTATTACAGAAAGGGCCATAAATGGACAGAGGTCCCATGGTGTAATGGTTAGCACTCTGGACTCTGAATCCAGCGATCCGAGTTCAAATCTCGGTGGGACCTTCAGATTTTTTTAATGTGATTTAGATATTTGTTTCTGTTTAAATTCAAAGTAGTTATGACATTGATCAGAGGTATTGAATTAGAAATACTAATACTAACTAGGAAGGGCCGTTATTGCATGTAAGGTCCCATAGCACTGTGGATTCTGAATCCAGCGATTCCATTTCAAATTTCGATGGGGCTTTTGGTTTTTATGTGCTTCGGGATTGGTTCTCTTTGAATTGAAACTAAAGTTTATACAAAACTAGAAAGGTATTGACAGTTCTTCTCTCTCTCTATCTCTCTCTCTCTCATGCAGAAAGGCAGCGACGTTGCAAAATTTCTGCTGTGCGGCTATTTCCGCTGCCTGCCTGCCGCGTCGGAACTGAATAACTGACGCGAAGTTGTAAATTTGTTTCGTACGATACTTTAGTCTACTTTAGACAATAATAATAACAATAATAACAATAATAATAATAATAATAATAATAATAATAATAAAGCTACCGGAGTAGCTCAGTCGGCTAAGGTGTTTGCCTGCCGATCAGGAGCTGCTATTAGGCCGCGGGTTCGATTTCCGCTTGGACTGATTATCTGGTTAGTTTTTCCGAGGTTTTCCCCAACCGTAAGACAAATGTCAGGTAATCTATGATGAATTCTTGGCCTCATTTCGCCAAATATCTCACTGTCACCAATTTCATCGACGCTAAATAACCTCGTAGTTGATACAGCGTCGTTAAATAACCAAGTAGTAGTAGTAGTAGTAGTAGTAGTAGTAATAATAATAATAATAATAAACTAGAGTGTATGCGAATATGGCATATAATACTATACATATAGGCCTAGTATAAACCATAATTAAGATTTCTTGTTTATAAATTTAAAGTTATAAAGGAAAGATATAGTTTTTAGCACGGTGGACCACCTTACTTCAGTCAATAAGATCTCGTGGAGAAGTCTTAGGAGTACATAAGTATGTCATAATGTGGCGAACAGTACAGAAAATGTGATGCTTGTGATTTATCTGTCAAGCAAACATCCTTATGTGGACAGATAAAAAAGTTAACTTTTTTCTTTCACCACTCGAGCGCAATTACGAGGACCGTCCAGAAAGTAAGCTTCTCTTGGGCCGTTTACAGAAAGAAAATACAATTTCATGGGAAGATTTATTGAAACAGATGCAGCAATTGTTAAGCTATTCTTCAACATATTCCCCACCGGAAATAAGACATTTATCATACCATGGGATCAACTTTTGTATCCCTGTGCCGTAGAAGTCTGCCACCTGGGATCAGAACTAGTGTACGTCAGCCGTCTGCACCTCTCTGTTGATCCCACGGTATGAAAATTGTCCCATTTCTGGAGGGGAATATATTAAAAAACAGCTCAACAATAAATTGATATATATGCTGCATTAAATCTTTCCATGGAATGGTGTCTTCTTTCTGTAAACGTCCCCAGGGAAGCTTACTTTCCGGACGGCCCTCGTAATTGCGTTCGAGTGGCCGAAATTTGTATAGGCACTTGTTTTGGTATTATTAATATGGTGGAAGAAAAAAAATAGCGGTAACTTTTTTATCTGCCCCCATGAGAATATTTGCTTGTGAGCCAGGTGTTTCTGATATAATAATAATAATAATAATAATAATAGTAATAATAATAATAATAATAATGACGCGGAATTATTTACGCTTATTTTAATTGATACCGATTACGTATCCTATAGAACGAAAGGAGATAGAAATATTTTGACATGAAGGAGAAACTCTGCCCGATAGTGTTTTGTTTCGGGATTTCAGGGGTGCCAGCTATCTTAAAAATAACTAAGAATATGGCTATGATAACATATGGATTCATTTGGCATTTTACATGCATTCTCAGAGCAGGTAAAGTGTATGATGCCATATGGAATCATTGGGCTGGAAAGGGTTAAAGCCTTGGTTTTTCTGAACCGACACGTGCTACGTGTGAGTCCCGCCTCGCACAAATCCGGACTATAGGAGAGATAGTGAGTGGTTTCTATAACTGTGAGATACGAGATCTGCTCACCTCGCAACTATAGAAACTACTCACTATCTCTCGTGTAGTCGGAATTTGTGCGAGGCGGGCTTCGCACGTCGCATGTGTCGGCGTCGGCTCAGAAAAACCAAGGCTTAAACGTTGGATGATCTTCCGTCGATTTACTCGTATATGCCGCAGTTGTAGAAGGTAACTAAATTTGTTACCCGCTTTTCCACTTTTCTTTTCACTCCTAGGGATTCAATTCGGGAAAGGCCATCCTCTTGCTGATCAACTACAAAATAATATCGAAAACAATAGCCATGACCGACCATCAGTATAGAGCATTCATTATCTCATTAAACCAAACGCAAGCGTACGCCGGGGGTATGTAAGCTAGCTACAAGTGGAATCGTAGCGAGGGAGGGAAGCTTCTCAGTCCACTTTCTACTTCCCTTACGAGGAGATACTTTCCACATTTCACGAGATGATCCGAGCAAGGAATGTAAGGTTTTCCTCCACTCTCACAACCAAACGTCGAGACAGAACCGGGTTTTGGTGCTCTAAACTTTCGCATCAACTACAGTGAAAACATTGTCCCTCAGTAAAACATTAACTTTGTATCCGGATTATTAATTCACACAGGCTGCTTATTATACATTTAATATTTATAATTAAGTTAATTACGGAAAGCAATTATTCAGTGACAGTGTTATACTATACCAGTGAATGTAAATATTATATTTTTGGTTTACAATATAGTAACTACTACTACTACTACTACTACTACTACTAGTACTACTACTACTACTACTACTACTACTACTACTACTACTACTACTAATAATAATAATAATAATAATAATAATAATAATTTAATTTATTAATTTAATTATTTGATTTATTAAGATTTTTTAAAAATATAATATAGAAATTAAAATTTTACGAGTATAATGCTGCATGTTATTTAAATGAAATATTACAGCTTCATGTATACTTTTGAGCTAACTAAAGTTTTAAATTTGTTCCCCTCTCGAAGTCACGCCCGTGGTTAACTGAAGTTATTGTTAGTTCCAATAATTTAATGTTGACATTATGAGAATATTATTAAGTCAGTGTAAATGAAATTAGTATTAAATTAAAAAAAAAACCTGCGTATTTAGCAGCCCTTTCTGTAGCATTCATCAAAGGATACAATAATCTCTTCTGCCTTACTTCTTCATCACACATCTTCATTACATTCGGTATACTTTGTCGTGCTTCACTATGCATAGTTTTTCCATTTTTACACTTTCTAAACATTATGATAACTGATATGTGACACTATTGAAATAAAACAGAACTCTACTTCGCTTTAAAACTACTTAACTAAATATTTCACTGACTAAACAACTTCGTAACTCATTGTCTAACTAAATTACTAATTTAAGATAATTGCCTAATTAAAGCGTAATGCAGCCAATCTGGCACGATCTTAAAGTTAACTTAAGAAATTAAAATCTGACTTAAAAATGTTTTAATATAAACTACACTTGTTATCCACAGTATTCACAACACCGACATCATACAATAAAATGTCAACAGTAACTAAAACGCTTGCATAGTTTGCAAAACCAACGTTTTCAGGTCGAGCGTCACTGAACTTTGTCCCAGCCAGTCAATGGCACCACCCTCATCTTCCTGCTCTTTCAGACGCGCTAAGTATTGTACATTTCCTTTCCCTCGTCTCTTACCCCGCAAGGACCATTCCCCCTCCCAATCATCTCGTGAAGTGTGGACAGTAGATTTCAGGAGATAATAAATGGCATATACTTGCTGTAACACAGTAACGAAGATTCAATACAGCTCGCTACTAACAATCGGCAACGCCGACCTGTCACCATGATCTCTGATTCGCTGGTTTGAGCGGGTACCATGGTGAAGCCTTGAAGGCGCAAAACTGTCAATACCTGTCTAGTTTTGTATAGATTGTAATTATAACATTGATAAGAGCTATTGAAGCAGAAATATTATATATTAATACCTTACCAGTCTTACTAATAAACCGTGTATAGTTTTATACGAGACTTATGCAGAGTTGAGACAGAAAACGTTACTAATAAACCTTGAATAAGCTATGGACGTATAAACAGGCTGTAACTATACAATGGGAATTGCTTTGCAGTAGTTATATACACGAAACCCCTTGTTTAAGCGTTGTATATAGGGAAAAAATGGCCGCCCCTCTAACAGCTGTTCGTATCGACTGTCATTTTATGATGATGGTTACCTTCTAACCACAGAAGAACAAACCAAAGATCATAGTATTATTAGAATAATATTGCTGTAGCTTGTACTCTTTGACCAAAATGTAGTGTGGTAGTCGATTAGAGCCAGTTGTACGATATTTATCACGCCACACTAGAGCGCTCTACCGGATGCAGTAGAGAACCTCAGACATTCTATTACCTTTCGTAGCGAAGTAATGACGAAACTGACGTAGCTGTGTAACAGTTATACTGTTATACACGACGTATGTAGTGATTATGAGTAAGGAATTTACACATGACTTATAAACGAGCTACTCATTGTATAAGTATAAGACAGTTAAACGTCTGTATATAGAGTTTTTATTAGTAAGTACTTATAGAAAGAGTCATTAATGTAAGGTCCCATGGTGTAATGGTTAGCACTCTGGACTCTGAATCCAGCGATCCGAGTTCAAATCTCGGTGGGACCTAGAGTAAATTTTTATGTGGTTCATCTATTTGTTCACCTTTGAATTAAAACTAGTTATGACATTGAGCATTATTTGCTGCACACTTACACTACATATTGTAAAAACCAATTACCGCTGTGCTATGTACATCTTCTTTGTGGTTTTTTCCCTGTCTCGTGGTTATACGGCCTTCGAAAGCGTATAAAGTAATAAAAAAAGGTAATAATAATAACAACAACAACAATATTTTATTGTAATTTAGCAGCAATTAACTGCGATAGACAAAGTCATCAGAACGTACATGCAAACGTAAAAGTAACAGAGATAATACATAAAATGGTAGACTCTTTTATATTAAAAGGATTAACGTGCAATCTCCCAAAACTTAAAAAATTCGTTTATGGAATAGGTTATCTACATCAAGTCATCTATGGAATTTCCTCTTAAACAAGTTATGAGTAAGTCCATTATTGCGGTAGAAAGTTTGTTATAGAGCTGTCTAAAAATGGTAATGATTAATTTTATTTTCTTAAGTCTGCAAACAGGAGTATCAATCTTATAATTTCTACTATAGTGATGAGGTAACAATAGAAGAGCATCGGCGTAGGTCTGTCGGCTAAGGCGCTTGTGTTCTGGCACGGTTTCGATTTCCGATCGGGCTATTTACCTGGTTGGGTTTTTTCTAAGATTTTCCCCAACCGCAAGGCAAATGTCAGGTAATTTATGGCGAATCCTCGGCCTCATCTCGCCATCTCGCTATCACCAATCCCATCGACGCTAAATAACCTAGTAGTTGATACATCGTCGTTAAATAATTAAATTATATATATATATATATATATATATATATATATGTGTGTGTGTGTGTGTGTGTGTGTGTGTGTGTGTGTGTGTGTGTGTGTGTGTGTGTCTTTTAAGAACGATTAAAAATAGAGCAACTTTGTTTGTAAAAATAATCTATCTCCCTGCCTACTTATGCAAATTATCAATGGCAGTTTTTGGCCTTAGGATCAGATGGAGCACAAAAGAGAAGATATTCGATTAAAAACATAATGATCAGTAGATAAAATCCTGGCCTATAACTTCTGCCTTTGGGAGCCTAAGTCCTTTGCTAAAAATTTGCTTCATAACATTAAGTCAGTCCGCCGAGTTAGCTCTGTGGTAGCATGTCTCCTTTCAGACTAGCCGGCCCGGGTTTGTGTCCCGGCGGAGTCAGAAATATTCATGTAAAATTTCTACCTCGGGACTAGGTGAGATGGCGGTGCACAACTTCTGATCCTAGTGAAGTGGGTAGGTATTAGATGCACACAAATTAAGTCATAAAACTTTGCTTTGTAAAAATTTTACTTCATTTTGATCGACAACGCTTATGCAACCACTTTGAAACAATTTTCACTCATAACTGATTAAAATAAAACTACTTTATTGGTCACTCGATTGATATAATTGATAATTCATGCTAATAAGAACTAGATGTCACTAAGAATTTTGTCACTTAACCCCTCAACCCGGTATTTAAAAGTCGTGGTGCTAAGCACTGATGCGATATTTAAATCCCATTGAGAAACCTGGACTCTTACTTTGAGAGAGGAACAGAGGCTAAGAGTGTTCGAGAATAAGGTGTTTAGGAAAATATTTGGGGATAAGAGAGATGAAGTTACAGTATAATGGATAAAGTTACACAACACAGAACTGCACGCATTGTATTCTTCACCTGACATAATTAGGAACATAAAATCTAAACGTTTGAGATGGGCAGGGCATGTAGCACGTATGGGTGAATCCAGATATGCATATAGAGTGTTAGTTGGGAGGCCGGAGGGAAAAAGATCTTTGGGGAGGCCGAGACGTAGATGGGAGGATAATATAAAAATGGATTTGAGAAAGGTGGGATATGATAGTACAGACTGAATTATTCTTGCTCAGGATATGAACCGATGGCGGGCGTATATGAATTATATAATGTAAAAAGTAACCTAAATAAATTTCGTGTGAAATAGTAACTATGTTGCCATTACTTTTCGAATGTCCATAGTCAGATCAATATTATGAAAATTAGTATCATGATACATGGAAGGGAGTATTTATGAGATTTTTTTTTGTGAACTTATAACTCATGTGTTTGAGCCTATTCAATGTTTTTCAAAAGTTGGCTGCACTGGCCACTACTATACAGTATATTATTACTTACTTACTTACTTACAAATGGCTTTTAAGGAACCCGAAGGTTCATTGCCGCCCTCACATAAGCCCTCCATCGGTCCCTATCCTGTGCAAGATTAATCCAGTCTCTATCATCATATCCCACCTCCCTCAAATCCATTTTAATATTATCCTCCCATCTACGTCTCGGCCTCCCCAAAGGTCTTTTTCCCTCCGGTCTCCCAACTAACACTCTATATGCATTTCTGGATTCGCCCATACGTACAACATGCCCTGCCCATCTCAAACGTCTGGATTTAATGTCCCTAATTATGTCAGGTGAAGAATACAATGCGTGCAGTTCTGCGTTGTGTAACTTTCTCCATTCTCCTGAAACTTCATCCCGCTTAGCCCCAAATATTTTCCTAAGCACCTTATTCTCAAACACTCTTAACCTATGTTCCTCCCTTAGAGTGAGAGTCCAAGTTTCACAACCATACAGAACAACCGGTAATATAACTGTTTTATAAATTCTAACTTTCAGATTTTTTGACAGCAGACTAGATGATAAAAGCTTCTCAACCGAATAATAACACGCATTTCCCATATTTATTCTGCGTTTAATTTCCTCCCGAGTGTCATTTATATTTGTTACTGTTGCTCCAAGATATTTGAATTTTTCCATCCCTTCGAAGGATAAATCTCCAGTTTTTATATTTCCATTTCGTACAATATTCTGGTCACGAGACATAATCATATACTTTGTCTTTTCGGGATTTACTTCCAAACCGATCGCTTTACTTGCTTCCAGTAAAATTCCCGTGTTTTCCCTAATTGTTTGTGGATTTTCTCCTAACATATTCACGTCATCCGCATAGACAAGAAGCTGATGTAACCCGTTCAATTCCAAACCTTGCCTGTTATCCTGAACTTTCCTAATGACAAATTCTAAAGCGAAGTTAAAAAGTAAAGGTGATAGTGCATCTCCCTGTTTTAGCCCGCAGTGAATTGGAAAAGCATCAGATAGAAACTGACCTATACGGACTCTGCTGTATGTTTCACTTACTATATATTATTATTAATATTATTATTATTATTATTATTATTATTATTATTATCATTATTATTATTATTATAAGACAATCATAACTAGGAACTTGCACGTTATCACAGCCTTCATTCACGATATTCCAACCTGGTTCGCTGAATATTATTAGTCAGAATTCTATCCTGTTTAATAACTTATATTCTAAATAACAACATCAATATCACGACAACAAAGACGTACAATGATATATTGCGTGTTAAAATAACTAATTTAAATAAAAAATGAAAGTAATAATACCGAATGTTGTTGTTCAGTTAACTGTCCGAAGACAGGTTTCAATCTCAGAAGTGACACCAATAAATCATCACTCTTGAGGAAATTATTATCCTGTAATTCCCTTCATTGTTTCCTGAAAATGCTGACTGAAAAGCACTAGGGTGAATTATGAAGCGTATTACCTAGGGGGCCAGCGCCGTGGCGTCGTGGTCTAAGGCATCCTGCCTAGGACTCGCGTTACGGAATGCGCGCTGGTTCGAATCCTCATGGGGGAAGAAAGTTTCTCATGAAATTTCGGCCAGTGTATGGGACCGGTGCCCACCCATCATCGTGATGCCCTTGAGGAACTACGATAGTTAGCGAAATCCGGTTGCGAATACCAGCTATAACGGCTAGGGGGATCATCGTGCAAACCACACGATACCTCCATTCTGATTGGATGATCGTCCACCTCTGTTCGGCATGTGGGCGTAAGGCCAGCAGCCGATTGGTCGGTCTAGGCCCTTCACGGGTATAGTGCCACGGATTATTATATTACCTAGGGGGAATTTACTAAGCAATGACGGACTTTACCAGGAATGGGATGATAATGCCTTTAGAGACAATTTTCCTTCAAAAGAGCTGCTACCATATGCTACACTCGTTGTTTGCAGATTTAGCAGAAAATTGATTAATAGGCTATCAGCCCAAAGGAACCATATGTATCAATTTCTCAAGTGATTTCACTTAAACATTTTCAAAAGTTTCAAATCTGAATGTTTTCACTCTTTGCTTGCAATATTGGTTTTAGGAATGTGTTAGCATAAGGAAGTTTCATCGTTTGTCACAATTCTACAATATGGGACCAGTACCAATGTACATCTTGGCATGTCAATTAGTTTAGTTATAAAACTAAAAGTCAAACACAAACGTTCCACCGAGACTCGAAATCGGATCACTGGATTCCAAGTCCAAACTGCTATCCATTAAATCTACATTAGCCCATTTAATATCTGAATAATTTTAGTGATAAAACTAACAATAAGGTCCCACCGAGATTCGAACTCGGATCGCTGGATTCAAAGTCCAGAGTGCTAACCATTACACCATGGGACCGACTGCTAAACTTATTTAAACATCATGACAATTACTAGTTTAAGTGATGGAGCCAAACCGAAAAGTGAAGTTTTCACCGAGAATTTATGGAACTCGAGCCGGTGGTTTCAGAATTCATATTAGCAACTATAACCCGTATAATGGGACCGGTTACAACATTATATCGTAATACCTGAACATCGAGTAATTTTATTAAAAGTAAAATCGAACCAAAAGGTCCCACCGAGATTTGAACTCGGATCGCTGGATTCAGAGTCCAGAGTGCTAACCATTACACCATGGGACCGAACGAGTCTAATTTTGGTAATTACAAAGTATCATGGGTACTATGTGAAGGACACGTTCAAAGAACATTTTGAGTGTAGCATCGATACTTTCTGGAGTAGTCACAGAAACAGGTCTTTCAACATGGTGTTCGTCTTAGATCTCTATTCTTCTTCTCTTAAATTTGCTATATTTTTCGCTTACGTAGGCCTACGAAGAACAATGTATTACCACAGTCTACTATATACAGTCACGAAGCTCAATACGTAGTAAATATGCATCCATAGATAGTTGCTAACCACTAGGATCGCTACTATCGCCTCATTACCAGAGCAGTGTATATTATACACTGCTCTGCTCATTACAGACAATGCGAAATAGGACCGGCACAGGCTATTGTTCCTAGCACCCTCACAACTCAAGCTTCGTGACTGTATATATACTAGACTGTGGTATTACCCAAACAAGGCGAGTGAGGACCCGGCGGTACTGTGAACTAAACTGTTTATCTAAACCAGGGGTTCTTAACCTTTCTTGACCAAGACCCAAGTTAACTGGGCGATAAACTTGCGCAACTCATGGGCCTATTTTGAAGTTAAACAGTTCTATTGTAATAAAAACAAGTAAATAAGTGTAGCAATTATTTATTAATATAGAGTTGTAATATTTCATAATAAGCAATAATTATAAAATATAATCATAATCCCAAGTACTTTAATTAACATTTCTTCAATTTTATTTTTTCGGGAAGCTATGGCGACCCATCCCGAAAGCCATGGCGACCCTTGTTTGGGTCGCAACCCATAGATTAAGAACCCCTGATCTAAACATTCGTGTTCCCTCTCAGTTGGCCTGTATACTAGGGCGTATCGAAATAAAGTTTCCAAAATTCAAAACGTAAGAGTATACAAAAGTTGTGTTGTAGTCACTACTATAGCTAGTAAAAAAACTAGATATCTGATTAAATTTTTCACCAAGCCGCAGGAGGTCTAAAGATTATCGTATGGGCCTACCTAAAGTAAAATTTGTATTAATTTTTTTATTTTCATAATTCTTCGTTGCATGGTCAATGGGACTCAAGTCGTAATGTAGTAAAAGGATCATTTTGCTTTAAGTCTTATTTTCTAACATTTTGTCGATATTAACTGTTTATGTCGACATATGCCCTTAGTATCATCACTATATGATGTACTGGAGAAATATTATGTTGACCACTTAACATTTTTATGCGTCTGTACTTAAACTAACAGGTGCTAGCACTCTATTAATGAGGAGGCTTGTAAGATTTTTATTTCCACTGTTGTTACATTCTAGCTTATGAAAGAATAACATTATCGAGTCACTGAAAGTGTTGTTAAGGGGTTACGTATAGCTTACAGCAGTAAAATTTTGGAAATATTCAACATTTTTTTCTCCGTTACCGTATCTTGTAGAAAAATGAAAATTAGTATGTGTAAAATACTGACCTTCTGCTATATGAGAAAAAAATATCTTTACGATTAAAAAAAAAATCATTTACATTTTTTCTTTTCAAAATTCAGTTCACTGTGCAGTGATAAAGCATTATCCAACATTCTGTGATGAAATTTTTTGTATGTATTTATGCATGTCTTATCTACAATATGATGCAAGATCACTTCTCTACCTTTGATAGATTGTCTGATAAAACATAAATTCATTTTAAAAAATGGTCAAATATCAGTATTTTCTTCTAACACAAAATAAAAAAATATATATTATTTATTAAGGAATGTAGCTGAAAGAGTATGATATTGTAAACATGAGTTCCAGCAATAAAATAAAAGAGAGAGAACATAAAAAAAGTTAACAAGTTTATAAGTTATGAGGGAAACGCTTCATCACTGCACAGTTAACTGCCATCATTCTGAATTTTGAAAAAAAAAAGATATATATATATATATATATAACTTTTTTTAAATCGTAAAAATATTATTTTCATACAGCAGAAAGACAGTATTTTACACGTAACAAATTTTCATTATTGTACAAGATAGATCAATAGAAGAAAAAAATGTTGAATATTTCCAAACATTTTACTGCTGTAAGCTAAATCTAACCCCTTAAGATGTTCTATAATAGGAACAAAATGGTTCTTCTTGTACTCGTACAAAAGCAATAAAGGTAAATATTTTTAACAGAAGTATTCTCTGTAGGTATTTATATTTTTAATACAAAATAGGATATTGACTCGCTCTGTAGATTAGAATGAAATTAAAATCATGATTTTAGTGACTGATATTATTATTTACTACATACAACTGGTTCCGTGTAGTTATTTTTTGTCTACTGCAATAATTTTTTTTTTTTTCAATTTCTCTTCGTTCTGACGCTAAATAACCTGAGATGTTAATACAGCGTTGTAAAATAACCCACTCAATAAATAATAAATTATTGCAGTGAATTATGTTCACAGTGTAATTACTGTATAATATTGATAATGATAGTTATACTATTTTTGTGTTACAAGTATAAATGATCGGCGGAACGCTATAGGGTAAAGGTTGGTAATATTGTGATAGTTCTTTTTGAGAATATATTAAAATTTTACTGAGCGAGAGGAAGATCGTTTATTTTTGCGTCAACGTATTAAGGTAATGTTCGTACAAGTTGCTGCACAAAACCGGTTCTTCTCTCGTTCAGTAAAATTATAATTAATTCTGAAAAATAACTATCACAATAATACTCCTATCACAGTATTACTAACCTTTACTCTAGATTGTGTTTAATGAAATATATTATCTATGACAAATAACTAAAATTATGTGTAATAAGTATATCACTAATAAATATAGCCTATCGTTCTGGATGTTACAGAAACTACTGTGCCTATATGAAAAATTAAACATTATTGCAGTCCACACCTGTGGAGTAACGGTCAGCGCGTTTGACTGCGAAACCAGGTGGCCCGGGTTCGACAAATTACCTGGTTGAGGTTTTTTTTCGGAGTTTTCCCTCACTCTATTGATATCAAATGGTGGGTAATATTCGGCGCTGTACTCATTTCGCTAGCATTATCACTTTCACCTCGTTCAGACGCTATATAAACATAGCAGTTGATAATGCGTCGTAAAATAACACTATCCAGCATTGTGAACCATGTAGTACAGCATGTATTGCAGAAGACTTTTCGTTCGAATTTTTCCAGTAGTTTTGTAGTAGCACGATCCTCATTTAGAAGCCGATTATGTGGGAGCATGCCTTACTTAGAAGAGCTCCTGGTTATCTAACAACTTCAGCGGACATCAGACATTCTGTAATTACGAGCGACATACTGGACAGTTTGCATCAGAGCGTGCAATGCCGAAGTGCGTTCCGAGACACAAGTGCAAATGAGAAGCGTAAAAGTAAGACACTTTCACTCTCCTAACACGTAACCCAGGAAGTTTTGTAACGTCGTCTACGTGCCTGCTGACATACGTGAAGAAAATGTTAACTAAGCGATGAGTTACAGTCTGTAATTTACAAGATGCAGCAATTACAGTTGATTTATGTGATAAAATAGTCGTTGGTCTTATTTTTTCCTATCAAAAACTAACATATTTTACAACATTGTTGAAGGAAGACGTACAAATAAAACAGATCAAATATTACAAATATTTAAGAATAATCATATTCAAACATAAGGCTTAAAATAACAACTACATAAAACAATGAATAGAAGAAAGGACGTAAGTTACACTATTCGAAATGAATCTGGTGGAGTATGTAAATGAATCACAGGTGCTGAGTGAGGAAACTAGCACACGTCCATAATATGTTCTCATTGTGCTACATTCAGAGCTTAATTGTTCTGACATGAGTGATGAAAGATCTGAGAATTTTTTCTGGATGACTCTCATTGAGGGATAGAATTCATTAAACTATATGGACTACACTACTTTACTTCCCATCCAGAAGAAACCGTGCTGTTATTATTGCTCTGTCAGATGTGAACTGAGAAAGAGTCAATAAATCAATCAATCCCTTCGATCAGTCCAAACAGCGATCGGCTAATCAGTCAGTTCAGTCAGTCGAGTCAGTCACACTGTCGGTGAGCCGAGTTCGTTTGTCAGATTGTCAATCAGTCGAGTCGTTAGTCATTTAGTCTAATCACTCTAGCAGTGGAATCAATCAATAAGACTATAGATATGTCGAGTCAGTCAGACTGTCGGTCAGCTAAATCGATCAGCCAGTCAGACTGACATCCAGTCGAGTCAGATTGTTGGTTAGTCGGGTCAGCGAGTCTGGTTATCTGTCGCTCAATTCAGTCAGACTATCGATCAATTGATTGAGATTTCCGTGAATCGAGTGAGTCAGACTTGGTCAGGTGAGTCAGATTGTCGGTCAGTCAAGTCAACCAGTGAGTCAGATTTTCGGTCTGTCGAGTGTCAGACTGTCTGTCAGTCTAGCCATTCAGTCAGCTGGACTGTTAGTCGATTCAATTAATCAGTCAGAGTGTTAGTCAAGTCAGTCAGCTAAACTATTAGTCGAATCAGTCAGCTATATTGTTGATCGAGTCAGTCAGCTAGACTGTTAGTCAAATCAGTCAGCTAAAACTATTAGTCGAGTCAGTCACCTATATTGTTGATCGAGTCAGTTAGCTAGACTGTTAGTCAAGTCAGTCAGCTAATACTGTTAGTCGAGTCAGTCAGCTATATTGTTGATCGTGTCAGTCAGCTAGACTGTTAGTCAAGTCAGCTATAGGCCTATTGTTGGTTGAGCCAGTCACCTAGACTGTTATTCGAGTAAGGCAGCCAGACTATTGGTCGAGCGGCTAGACCATTACTCGAGTCAGTCAGCTAGACTGTTAGTCGAGTCAGTCAGCAAGATTGTTAGTAGAGTCAAGTCATCTATATTGTTGGTCGAGCCAGTCACCTAGACTGTTATTCGAGTCAGTCAGCCAAACTATTGGTTGAGTCAGCTAGACTATTACTCGAGTCAGTCAGCTAAACTATTAGTCGAATCAGTCAGCAAGATTGTTAGTCGATTCAGTCAGCTAACTGTTAGTCGAGTCAGTCAGCTAAAACTGTTAGTCAAGTCGATCAACCTAGATTTATAGTCGAGTCAGTCAGCTAGACTATTAGCCGAGTCAGTCAGCTAGACTATTAGTCGAGTCAGTCAGCTAGACTGTTAATCGAGTCAGTCACCTAGACTGTTAGTCGAGTCATTCAGCTAGATTGTTAATCGAGACAGTTAGCTAGATTGGTAATCGAGTCAGTCAACTAAGACTGTTTCTCAAGTCAGTCAGCTAGACTATGACTCGGGTCAGTCAGCTAGACTCTTAGTGGAGTCAGTCAGCCAGACAAATAGTAGAGTCAGCTAGATTATTATTTGAATCAGTCAGCTAGACTGTTAGTCGAGTCAGTCAGCTAGATTTTAGTCGAGTCAGTTAGCTAGGATTAAGGCGAGTCAGTCAGCTAGACTGTTAATCGAGTCAGTCAGCTAGACTTAGTCGAGTTAGTCAGCTACATTTTTAATCGAGTCAGTCATCTAGACTATTAGTCGAGTCAGTTAGGTAGACTGATAGTCGAGTCAGTCAGCTAGACTATTAGTCGACTCAGTCCGCTAGATTGTTGATCGAGTCAATTAGCTAGATTGTTGGTCGAGTCAGTCAGCTAGACTGTTAGTGAAATCAGTCAGCTACACTGTTAAACGAATCAGTCAGCTAGACTATTAGTCCAGTCAATTAATTAGACTGCCGAAGTCGAGTTAGGTAGTGCAGTCAATGAGTTAGTCTAAATAGTCAGATTGACAGTCAGTAGAGTCAGTCATCTAGACTAGTCAATCAGTTAGATTGTCAGGCAATCAATCAGACTATTGATTAGTCAATTACACAGTCAGGCAGCTAGACTACCAGTCAGATTGTAAATCAGTCAACTATTCGGTTAATCAGACTGCCAGGCAATCAGTCAATCAGTGGAGTCAGTAAGTACGATAATATTACAGAAATTGTGAATTCTGTACGTCTTTAACCTTAAGTGTGTAATGATAAAAATATTTCTGCCATTGACATGCATATTTTCATAAGTTGTATAACCCAAGCATGTGGAACATAGTACAGGAGCAAGTACTCACGTGGGTTCAAAGAATAAGCGAGTTTCTTGACGAAGTTTGACAGTCTGACGGCCAAAATGATGACTGGGAAACCGATCAGCTGCACCGGAAGTTCGAATGGAGTCTCTTGAGGCGCCGCGACGCTGGTAGACGGCAACCCGAGCAGACACACGAGCTGGAGGACCACGCCCGCCCCCAGCACCACACGGCTCGTCTTCATTTCGGCACCTCGCTAACGGTCACTTCACACCAGAATCATTGCCTCACAACGGTGATCAGATGTCTGGGGCGTTTCCTGTATTCCTTGAAAGAGCAGTCACTCTGAAGGTCGAATTGTCGTCACACAAACACCGGTAACACAACCGAATTTTCTATATATGATCTTATTAACTTTACAGTCCTTCGAAAGTTATTTCTTCGATTCGTAACAACAAAGATTTTTATTAAAAATAATTTTATTAAAGGTATCTAATTCTGCACTCAGGATAATGAAGTTAATGAGAACAGAATTTGAAATAAACAGCCGCAGAAATCTTGAAACGTTCGTTACCTCATAGTATATGTATCACAAATATTGAACAATACAAGTTTTATCTCACAGCTAGAGATGCGAAATCTGAAATTCAAACGTCTCAGAACTCGTTAGAATCACACTGATGATCACCACTGAAATATTCGCGCTGTTAGAAAGAGAGAAGAAACTGTACTTAAAGATCGTCTTGAATGATCACGTAATCTTATTAGATTTTCTTGTTCACTTCTAAAAGACAGCCAGACCTTACAAGAAGCTACACGAAAAACTCGTGGAGCAGTGTTCGTCAGAGCGGTGAAGCAGAGATTGTGTTCCAGTCCACTGCAGGCAGCTAGCAGACAGGGCGGGCGAACCGCTGCGCTGCTCCAGGTGAAAGCGGGACAACCCCCTCTACCACCTCGTTCACATGGTCGGAAACCCTTTCCCTTAATTAAGCCGTTAGGAGCAACAATGACCAATGACACAGGCTCCAGTCATGGCAATGAGAGCGGAGAAAAGTCATCTTGCTTATTCTGGAAGCTTCTTCGTCACAGCATCCGACGACACCGGCACGCGAGCTCCAAGGCTTCAGGCCAGGTAACTTGCGACGAGGGAGAGAGCTTCGATTCGTTTATTTCTTTTGCAAGTGAAAGGTAGAAATTCCCTTTCTACTATGTACCACGCAAGTCAGTCATCAGTTAAAAATACCTGCAACTGACACAGATTTGTTGTCAGTGTACAGGGCGTAGGGATAGTTCGTAAAATGGCATTATGCGAATAAGAAATATCATTCTGGTTGAATATGTATTGGAGTTATTAAAATATTTACAGAGGTATACTGTATTTTATTTCATGGAGTGCAGTTTCATAGAAAGGACTTTGCCGACAGACCTTCTACTGTCCCGTACTAATTGGTTATCATAAATAAATGTCGTCCTTACGGTGACGGAAATCTTGTCTTCTCCTGTCAGTAACCAATCACAACCCTCGTTTAGAAGAATTGACAGACTCCCGTCAAGTCCACGTGGAGGCAGAGTTTCCGCATCTTTTCTGAATTCCAAGAATTCCGTCAGTCTCACTATCTCATTTCAAGGGTCATCAGGATTGTGGCAACTGTGCAATGTTGGGACGAGGGGACATGATGGAATTGTCAGAGGTGTTTGTGTAGGAAGTCATAAATCTGTAAGTGGGTGAAATAAAATGGAGTATACACTCGTCTGTATCGCCTAAAAAATATAAGGTTCTTTTAATGTTCCAGTTTTTGCTTGGGGGAACAAGATTTTTAGGGAAGACCTTATAGGTATATCACGTGGTGTACTCCCTCCCTACTCTAAAATGAACTATTTTCCATATTGTAAATTGGGGTAAATTTGTTCATCGCGCTGGGGTAAACTTGACCATAAGGAAAGATTTATGCCATTATATTAGATACACCAAACATATTTTCAAAAATTACCGGTAATTATTTTTCCCCTGCCTTTTAAGTATTTTTATTATTATTCTAAGTCACAAACTACGGCTAATATGGTTTATTTATTTTTTTAATTTTATGATCAAGTTTACCCCACTTTACAATACATTTTATAGTTTCCATAGGCATAGTTTAAAAATTCTATCTTAATTATACGATACGTATTTACATACACTTGCTATGAACATGATACAGGTATTCAGAATAAGCCTAATTAGCATGTTACGGTCTCTAGCCAGGTTTTTCTTTTGGGGGGAAGGTCTGTCCGGGTTTCTACGGCTTGTATGTTATGTAATAGAATCAGTTCTGGCATTTCATTACAGTTCATTCCGACAACATTTTGTTTCCATTTACTTCTGTCATTACAGTATGTACTTCGAGTTAGGTTAGTTGTCATTAGAGCCTGGTTTTATATGCACAAACAGAGTCTAAAATTTGATGTGTATGTGTATATGATCAGTCAATTTAAGAGAGCAGTGTATTATGACAATAAATGATTAATTAATTAATTAATTAATTAATTAATTAATTAATTCATTCATTCATCACACCATAATCCCTCTACAAATTTTGAATTGCCGATTCGGAGGAGAGAGAAGACTAGATAGGATTTTGAAACTTCTGGGGATTTAATTTTTGGTTGCCGAAACGTATATCTTGTTCCATAATTCTGAAGGATGAGATGATGATGATGATGATGATGATGATGATGATAATAATAATAATAATAAGTCCACATCTGTGAAGTAACGGTTAGCGCGTCTGGCCGTGAAACTGTGAAACCAGGTGACCCGGGTTCGATTCCCGATCGGGGCAAGTTACCTGGTTGAGGTTTTTTTCCGGGGTCTTCCCTCAAAAAATTAGGAAGATGCCAAAGAAGAATGGAAAGGAAAATACTCGGAATAAGCCTGAAGGACAGAATCATAAACGAAGAAGTACGGCGACGAAGAGGCGTAGAGGACGTGGTCACACTAGCTAATAGGATGAAATGGCGCTGGGGAGGACACGTGGTACGAATGCATCCTACCAGATGGGCACACACGGCGACACTGTGGGATCCAAGAATTGGCTGGAGAAACCGTGGACGACAGAGAACCAGATGGGGGGACGAGTTCAAGTTGCAGCTAGGAGGACTGTGGACCAGAATAGGACGCCAAAGAACACGATGGAAGGACGCAGTCAACCAACTTTGAGCGGGAGCAACAAGCAGTGCTAGTGAAATTGTGGACAAAGAAGTAGGAATGTAAATAGACCATCAGGTCTGCTCTTCTGATGGCCAAGACTCGAGCCACCCCTGCCCAAGCAGGAGGCCTTGCCCCACTGGGGATTTACGGCTTTTATTATTATTATTATTATTATTATTATTATTATTATTATTATTATTATTATTATTATTATATGAGCAAATGCTGGGTAGTTATCGGTGCTGGATCCCGGACTTATTTCACCGGCATTATCACCTTCATCTTATTCAGTCGCTAAATAACCTAAGATGTTGATAAAGCGTCGTAAAATAACCTACTAAAATAATAATAATAATAATAATAATAATAATAATAATAATAATAATAATAATTATTATTATTATTATTATTTCTATTATTATTTATTTATTTAATCTGGCAGAGCTAAGACCAATGGGCTTTTTCTTTCGCTCAGCCAGACTCTAATAGGCTATCCTTACTGTATGAGTTGGTGGTGGTGAGTTTTCAGATTGCTGCAAAATTGGCTGATATTAATATTAATACACCTACTAAGAGATAATATTATTTCTTCAAATGTGTCCAATTTTATATACGTTTCTTCCGCAGAGTGTAAAACCTCAAGGATATCAGTCCACAAGGACTTACAGTCTAGTTTTAACTTTGAAATCTCTCAGTTTCTCTAACCTTGGATTATATCAAGCTTGTGTCAACAAAATGAGCAAGAATACAGTATAACAGTTAACAGTTATGAGCTCTTTAATGCAGGAATGTTTAAAGAAAACACGGAGATAATTATAAGCCACTCTTACACCGAGAGTGTCAGTTGTACATTGACAAAGAGAAAATGAAAGGGATTTAGGTGTGGAAAAATAAGGAGGAAAGAGTTAGTGAAACAAATTTCTTACCTAACAGCTGAACACCTGATATCAGTGCGGTGAGCAAAAGTGGGTCAAGTACTCGTGACGAATCGTTTCACGTTACAGTTGAACAACAGGTACTGGTATAGGCCTACATGTTTTATTGACAGCAAAATATCACAGTGGGATTATTGATTGCTCGGTGTCTTGACAATGTGTGGTGATACAGGGTTGTTACAGAAGAGTGAAAGCGATATGGGCTAAGAAACTTAAACAGATGGTACAGCACTGAAGGAAAAAGTTTCCACGACATAGCAGTTTGTGGCTCGAAATCAGATCTGACCCACCATTTCTCCAAATATGAACAGTTTCCTAAATTAAAGTTGTAGCTGAAGGAATATTTCATGCTGTGACGAACTGTCGGCGAGCTGATCAAAAGCAGGACTACCACAAGTTTTCCCGTCCTTAGTTCATCGTGTTAATGCGAATAGAATTTCAACATGCTTTTAATTGCCCCTTTACTTACTTACCTACCGACAAATGACTTTTAAGGAACCCGCAGGTTCATTGCCGTCCTCACATAAGCCCGCCATCGGTCCCTATCCTGTGCAAGATTAATCCAGTCTCTATCATCATATCCCACTTCCCTCAAATCTATTTTAGTAATATCCTCCCATCTACGTCTCGGCCTCCCTAAAGGTCTTTTTCCCTCCTGTCTCCCAATTAACACTCTATATGCATTTCTGGATTCGCCCATACGTGCTACATGCCCTGCCCACCTCAAACGTCTGGATTTAATGTTGTTAATTATGTCAGGAGAAGAAAACAATACGTGCAGTTCTGCGTTGTGTAACTTTCTCCAATCTCCTGTAACTTCATCCCTCTTAGCCCCAAATATTTTCCTAAGCACCTTATTCTCAAACACCCTTAACCTATGTTCCTCTCTCAAAGTGAGAGTCCAAGTTTCACAACCATAAAGAACAACCGGTAATATAACTGTTTTATAAATTCTAACTCTCAGATTTTTTGACAGCAGACTGAATGACAAAAGCTTCTCAACCGAATAAAAACAGGCATTTCCCATATTTATTCTGCGTTTAATTTCCTCCCGAGTGTCATTTATATTTGCTACTGTTGCTCCAAGATATTTGAATTTTTCCACCTCTTCGAAGGATAAATCTCCAATTTTTATAGTTCCATTTCGTACAATATTCTGATCACGAGACATAATCATATACTTAGTCTTTTCGGGATTTACTTCCAAACCTATCGCTTGCTGTCATTTGCTCCTTTACAATAATTAATTCATTATTATTTGACTCAGTACAGAGAATTGCTATGCAGACCGGTCCCACTCCAATTCCTACTTAACAAAATCTGTTGTCGGTCGGCGAGCGATTTTACGTCGGTGTACGGACAGGTCCGCGCACGCTTCCCTTCGCAGACCAGTTCCACTCAACCTCTTACCACTTAGCTTCCTCAGAACAGGCGCTTAGCATTACCGTCATTAAGCCGACGGAACATTACTGCCTGGGACTGGTCTGCATGGGAACTCTCTGTATGTGTAAATTGTCTCTATTAATTAGGTTTATATTTCTTATCCGTAATTGAAACTACATCTAAATATTTTTCTTTTCTTTTTCAGGAAGAACGGAACTTTTCCTTTTGGATTAATCAGCAACTTTGGTATGTAATACAATATCTAAATAAAATAGTCTTAGCTGAGCCTGGCGATTCCCTCTTTTATTCACATCCTTACCCTCCTCTCTGCCCCTCGCTTCTTTACCTGTTCTCCCACTCTCTCCACTACGACCACGTGAACACCTGGATTTCCTCTCAGCCAGGATTTTATGACTGACTAATGCAACAAAATTGGATGGTAGAAATAGCTCTTTGAAACTTGTCGCTTTCAGAAGCAATGGGGGTATAGCTCAGTGGTAGAGCATTCGACTGCAGATCGAGAGGTCCCCGGTTCAAACCCGGGTGCCCCCTGGAATTTTTTGATTGGTAAATAGAATTTATATCGTCCTGGATTTCATTAAATTCATTCAAACTCAATTATGTTGTTCCTACTACAACTGTTATCAACACCATTATTACTATTACTAATAGTACTACTAATAGTCTAGTACTAAAACTATTATTAATTTCCACTATTAATATAACTATTACTGCCATTACTACACAACAATTACAGCAATGAATATCATTATTGTAAATATTATTGCTATTATTGATGCAATTCGTATTGCCACCAATAGGTCTATCACGAATGTTTTGTCTTCTGTAATTACTGCCATTATTATCGCTACTATTGATATTGTCATTATTACTACTATTATTTCTACTACTATTACTATTACTGTTATAATGTTATTACTGCAAACATTACTACTCTTACTTACTTACTTACTTACTTACTTACTTACTGGCTTTTAAGGAACCCGGAGGTTCATTGCCGCCCTCACATAAGCCCGCCATTGGTCCCTATCCTGAGCAAGATTAATCCATTCTCTACCATCATATCCCACCTCCCTCAAACCCATTTTAATATTATCTTCCCATCTACGTCTCGGCCTCCCTAAAGGTCTTTTTCCCTCCGGCCTCCCAACTAACACTCTATATGCATTTCTGGATTCGCCCATACGTGCTACATGCCCTGCCCATCTCAAACGTCTGGATTTAATGTTCCTAATTATGTCAGGTGAAGAATACAATGCGTGCAGTTCTGTGTTGTGTAACTTTCTCCATTCTCCTGTAACTTCATCCCTCTTAGCCCCAAATATTTTCCTAAGAAACTTATTCTCAAACACCCTTAACCTATGTTTCTCTCTCAAAGTGAGAGTCCAAGTTTCACAACCATAAAGAACAACCGGTAATATAACTGTTTTATAAATTCTAACTTTCAGATTTTTTGACAGCAAACTGGATGATGAAAGCTTCTCAACCAAATAATAACACGCATTTCCCATATTTATTCTGTGTTTAATTTCTTCCCGAGTGTCATTTATATTTGTTACTGTTGTTCCAAGATATTTGAACTTCTCCACCTCTTCAAAAGATAAATTTACAATTTTTATATTTCCATTTCGTACAATATTCTCGTCACGAGACATAATCATATACTTTGTCTTTTCGGGATTTACTTCCAAACCTATCTCTTTACTTGCTTCCAGTAAAATTCCCGTGTTTTCCCTAATTGTTTGTGAATTTTCTCCTAACATATTCACGTCATTCGCATAGACAAGAAGCTGATGCAACCCGTTCAATTCCAAACCCTCTCTTACTTCTAAAATTATTTCCATAATTACTGTTACGACTATTATTAATATTACTTTTACTAGTATCATTACTCTTGTAACAATTACTGTTGCTATTACTATAACTACCAATAGCAATGATGCTTTTACGTTCATAAAAGTACTGCTAATGCTACCCATTTTATTACTACAATTAGTTTTAATTTTGTGACCATTACTGTTTTAATATTCCCATTATTGTTATTATTATTATTATTATTATTATTATTATTACTGCGGTTGCTTATTGCTTTTAGTTTTGCCAATACAATTGCCACTCTTACTTCCATAATTTTATTACTACTATTACTACCCATTTTATTACTATACGGTACTATTAAGATTATTATTAATATTACCTCACTAGCACTAATTATTATTATTATTATTGTTATTATTATTATTATTATTATTATTATTATTATTATTATTATTATTGCTACCACTACCAATAACATTCTTTGCTCCTTTAGTACTGTTATTAGACCTAATGTCTCGGCAGGAAATTAAACGCAGAATAAATATGGGAAATGCGTGTTATTATTCGGTTGAGAAGCTTTTGTCATCTACTCTGCTCTCAAAAAATCTGAAATTTAGAATTTATAAAACAGTTATATTACCGGTTGTTCTTTATGGTTGTGAAACTTGGACTCTCACTTTGAGAGAGGAACATAGGTTAAGGGTGTTTGAGAATAAGTTTCTTAGGAAAATATTTGGGGCTAAGAAGGATGTAGTTGCAGGAGAATGGAGGAAGTTACACAACACAGAACTGCACGCATTGTATTCTTCACCTGACATAATTAGGAACATTAAATCCAGACGTTTGAGATGGGCAGGGCATGTAGCACGTATGGGCGAATGCATAAATGCATATTGAGTGTTAGTTGGGAGGCCGGAGGAAATAAGACCTTTGGGGAGGCCGAGACGTAGATGGGAGGATAATATTAAAATGGATTTGAGGGAGGTGGGATATGATGATAGAGATTGGCTTAATCTGCACAGGATAGGGACCGATGGCGGGCTTATGTGAGGGCGGCAATGAACCTGCAGGTTCCTTAAAATTCATTTGTAAGTAAGAAGGTAAGTATTAGACTAATGTATACAGTTCCAGGGCTACTACTGTATTATTACTACAGAACTATAATGACTATTACTAATATTGCTTCACTAGTGATATTATTAGTTATTCTTACCGTAATTATAAATTATATTGCTACTTTTATTTCCGTAAATACTGCTATTACTACAATTATTATTATTATTATTATTATTATTATTATTATTATTGTTATTGTTGTGTTATTATTACTATAATCGCTAATAATATTATTTAACTAGTATTATTATTACTACTATTACTATTATTGCCGCTATTACTAGGCTCTGATATTAACAAAATTGCTACTTTTACTTCTACAATTGCTGTCATTACTTCCTATTTTTGTTACTACACTTGTTAGTAATACGGAGATAATATTAATGCAGCATTACTTTTAATAGTACTTTTATTACTGGTAGTACTGTATTACTACAGCACCTCATTCTAGTGCCGAGGTCATGGAAAGCATGGGGTTCTACTTCCACGCCACCCAAGTGCCTTCATGGCATATGTCGGGGATACTTTTACCTTACCTTTTTAGTACTGTATTACTATTGATAAACTTACTGATACCAATGCTACTCCTGATACTACCTATTTCATCACTGCCAATGTTATTACTATTTAATATGATCATTACTAATATTTATTTTACTAGGTACTCTTATTACTACTCATTAATTAATTAATTAATTAATTAATGAATAGTAATCTGGCCAAGAGCAGGTTTTTCACTGCAAACCCAGCATTCTTCAGTCTTTTCTATTTTCTGCCTTTCTCTTACTCTCCGCATATGATTCATATACTGTATATTAATGTCGTCTATCATCTGATATCTTCTTCTGCCTCGAACTCTCCTCTCGTTCACCATTCCTTCCATTGCATCCTTCAGTAAGTAGTTTCTTCTTAGCTAGTGACCCAACTAATTCCTTTTTCTCTTTCTGATCAATTTCAGCATCAATCTTTCTTCACGCACTCTTTCCAACACAGCTTCGTTTTGTTATTCTGTCTATCCATTTCACTGCTCCATTCTTCTCCATATCCATATTTCAAATGCTTCTATTCGCTTCTCTTCACTTCGTCGTAATGTTCATGTTTCTGCCTCATACAATGCTATACTTCACACAAAGTATTAAATCTTCCTTGACCATTGCTATCCTCCTTTTGGTCTTACATGTATACATGTAGGCCTAGGCTGATTTATGTCATGTTTATTTCAAGAAAGTGTTATTTTGTACTGTTAACTTTTTTCCTCCTATTAAGAAATATGCAATAACCGCCACTGGAATTACCCGGTTGCTTTCACCGAAGTTTTCCTAAACTGTATGGCAAATTTCAGGTAATCTGGCAAATCCTCGGTCTCAACTCACGAAATACCATCTCGATCGACAAATACTAACGCAATAATTTTATAAAGCGTCGCTAAATAATCGAACAAAAATGATTACTGTTACTATCACTATTACTAAAAATACAATTGCTACTTTTACCTATACACTTTCATTATCCTACTGCCCTTACTATACTTATTTATATTATTACCGTTACTGTTACTGTTAGAAGCATTACTAACATTACTTTTACTAATACTGTACTTTTGTCATTATTATTTCTTGTATATTTACTACTATTACACCATTTTATGACTGCCTTTGTTATTACTATTCGCATTACTAACCTTACTTATATAATAATTATTTTTCGTTACATTTAAAAAATGTGAGGGGGCACCCGGGTTTGAACCGGGGACCTCTCGATCTGCAGTCGAATGCTCTACCACTGAGCTATACCCCCTTTCTGTTTGTTAGTGAGGAGAGTCAATAGTCATTAACATGAGGAGGAGTGGCTATCTCAAACTTGTATTCATCTTCGCTACAAAAAGAGAAGGGAGGACATAAAGCAATGGTAAAAAATTTACCTGCATATCGATAGGCCACTGGTTTAACACTGGCTGCTCTCTGGTTTACTTGTTACTAAACGCATCTTTGAGTCTGTCTGTATTACACAGTTCAGATGTTGTAAAATAATAGTTGGACTTAGACTGCTAAATATAAACATATTACATTAAACATTTTATATCCTGTTATTCGTTATCCACTACAGCAGCGAAATTCAGAGAAAATGATTTGTATTGCGTTGCAAAACACATCAGGTGTTTTTGACGCACTCTGTGTATGTATGTATGTATGTATGTATGTATGTATGTATGTATGTATGTATGTATGTATGTATGTATGTATGTATGTATGTATGTATGTATGTATGTATGTATGTATGTATGCATGCATGCATGTATGTATGTACTATGTCCCCGGTATAGTCTGGAATTTTTCATTTGAAAAATCAATACTTGTGGCAAACAAGATCGCAGTTGGGATTTTACTCGATGTTCTCCCGTTTTCCCATGTTAGGCATCAACATCATCCCATCCCATCTCCATTCCATAATCATTCGATTGCATTTCCCGAACGCCAGCTGGCGACGCTGGTGTAGTGTACGTTGCCTGTTCGAATCGCAGCGAATCTTGGTGTAATCAACCGTTGTGCGTTGTGAATGCGCCTAGCCCGAAGGTTAGCTGCATTAGATCTTCTAGGTTGCAGTGCTGGGTCGTAGTGTCATCCTACCGAAATTTAATTCAGTTCAAAGCTCAATGGTACAGGACTGGACTGCAGATCAAGAGGTCATCAGTACAGCCCTAGCTGTCGTTCTTATTATGTTCGTAAGTGCATTTATGAATATTCCTGGTTTATATAGACTATCTATTCGCTATTTCGGAGTATACTCCAGTGTTTATAGAGTTCCCTGGTTCAACCCCAACTGCTTTTTGTTGTGTTACTTAATTCAATTTTGAAGATCCATGATTTATAATCTGCATTCGAAGCTGAGGATGTCGTATAGTGTTCGTTATTAGTAGAGTCCTGCGTTTGGTTACCAAGAGTCGCTGAACAACCGGCAACAGTATAATTGCGTATGCGTATAAATCAGCCACACAGTTCAGATCTACTTTTCAGTGAATATTTCAGTCAAAATACTGAAACAAAACAAAGAAGGAAGTAATCAGCGCAAACAGTTTTGTTTTTAATGTGATATATTGTACGGTATTATTGTAATTTGCACCATTTATTTATTTATTTATTTAATTATTTATTCATCCATCGACCTTTCCATTTATTTATTATCTGCTTATTTATTATCTACTTATTTATTACTTGTTTATTTACTTATTTACTTAGTTATTTACTTATTTGTTTGTTTATTTGTTTATTTATTCATTCTTTTATTTTTCATTTATTTATTTATTTATTTATTCATTCATCGATCTATCCATTTATTTATTATTTGCTTATTCATTATCTATTTATTTATTACTTGTTTATTTACTTATTTACTTAGTTATTTACTTATTCATTTATGTATTTACTTATTTCTTTATTTATTCATTGGTTTATTTATTTATTTATTTATTTATTTATACATACACAAATACACTCATACACATACATAGGCTGTGTCCAATTACAATGTTGACGTGTAAAAGAAGTATTCACAATTAATTTCTACAATCTGGAATTAGAAATGGTAATACAAGAAGATAAGGAAAACCTACAACATTTCTAAATTAAGATGTATCAGGACCGAAATATATTTTATGTATTTCAATATTAAATCATTTCAAATTGTTCTTATTCAAATTTCAATCACTTCAATAAGTTGTCATATTGTTTACTTCTAAACTCATTTTCACTTTGATAAAACATATCGATTACTTTTAAAAAGCGCAATTTGAATATTCGAAAAACTGGAAGTATGAGAAAAGTATTGATAATATTATTAAACAGTAAGTATCCAGAATTTAAATGCGTTTTACTTATTGTAAGAATGATCTTCTGCTGCTCATAGACTTTAAATACATATTTAGTTTGTTATTAAGTTCAGGTGACAATATATTTTATGAGTACTATTTTTTTATTTGTTTAATTAACGACGCTATATCAACTACGAGGTTATTTAGCGTCGATTGAATTGATAGTGATATTTGGCGAGATGAGGTCGTGGATTTGACATGGATTACCTGACATTTACAAATAGTAATTGTGGGAATACCTTGGAAAGGAAAGGGCCAAGCGCAGCCCATATAATAACAAAGAGTTTAAGGGGGTTCTTGGATATGTGATCTGAAATTTCCCTTGAAACGACGAGAAATTTGGTTCATTCAATGCCTAGACGTCTGGAAGCTGTAATCCGTGCTAATGGCTTGCATACAGGATACTGAAAATCCATTACAAGGACCTATTATATGCATTAGTGTAATGTGCCAATACTTTTTTTGAAATCAGAAAATAGATTTTCTTTTGTAAATAATTATTTTGTATTACTGTTGTGATTTCTGTGAAAGATTTTTAGTTTTACATTATATTAAGGAATAAACATTTTATTTTCTTAAACTTGCCCTTTATACAGATCTTACAGGGAAAACATTGATTGTGCCAATACTTTTTGGTGTCTGTCCACATTAGTCCTATAGGTCTAATGATTTCATTTCTTAATAAATCTTACCCTGGTTTAGAAAATATAAGTACGATGGAATTTAAACATGAAATTAATAAATTATTAAGAAAATTAATATTGTTCTAGATAATTACAGTAATTGGTAATTCTTTATTATATTCAGTGTGAACATTATTTATAAATTCTTTGAATTGCAATTATTTATTTTATCATACATTGCTTTCAATCTATATTATCTTGTTTTAGTTAATTCAATTTGTTTATATTTTTCTTCTTCTTTCTGTCTATCTGTAGCCTACTCAATATTGAACCTCCAAACACAAATGTTGCTCATACATCTGTGAATAGTTTATAGTGATAGAGTAAAATATCTAGGAATTTATATGGACAAAAACTTAAGTTGGAATACTCAAATCACACACACAAGTAAAATAGTTTTTATGAAAATTCACGCACTAAAAAGAATTCGAAAATTCCTTCCGTTGCCTCTCAAGAATAATTTAGTGCAGTCGCTCTCGATGCCTCATTCTGATTACTGTGACACTCTCTACACTGCCCTTAACGTGAGACTGACAGACAGACTACAGCGTGTTCATAATGCATGTGTTCGATTTATTTGCAACGTCTGTAGATCTGACCGTATCACACCTTCACTAAATATGCTGTCCTGGGCCCGTCTCAAAGAGCGAAGAACTATTCACTCTCTCACTTTGCTCTTCAATATTCTTCAAACCTCTAACCCTAACTACTTAGCATCTCGTTTTCAACATTTGTCCTCATATCACGAAATAGATACTCGCTCACAACACCATATCACACTCTCCATTCCTAAACACAGAACATCCTTCTACTCTTCATCTTTCACGGTCTCTGCAGCTCATTTCTGGAAATCTCTACCACAATATGTGGTCTAGTTTCAAAAATAAATTAAAATTGCACTTTTTCAATTCAGATTTTTTCAGTTATAAGCCCTTTTCTCTGCGATAGTTTTGTAAAAATCTAGGCTATACATTTCTTTCCTTCCTTTCCCCTTTTTGTTCTCTTTATCAGCCGATGAATTTATTGGCATAGCCATTTTATTGTGAATTTTATTTAATATTTATTTCTTTTCTTTTTTATCATTATTTTATTACATTCCATTTTGTTATATTCTACTTTATGTTTTCCATATTAACTCATTTGCACTAAATGAGTTGCTTTTATTATATTCCAATGTATTTTACTTTCTTTTTTCTATTATGGTATTATTTTCATGTTGTTTAATGTCGATTTTATTATGCTATTATTATTATTTTTTTGTAATATGTTAGTATTCAGTTCTTTAACTTTTTGTTAAATTTTAACTGCTTGTATACTTTGTGACCTGGTAGAGTGTAAGAGAAGGCCCTATGGCCTTAATTATGCCAGTATAAATAAAGAATTATTATTATCATTATTATTTAATATTTTATAATTTCTGTACGTTAATTTACTAAATAATTTTAGCATACTATTATTTTTTTATTTGCAATAAATAAAATCGTAAATTTCTGCCTGCTTTTGTTAAATACAATATGTTAATACATAAAAAATTCGACTTATAACGATTGACAAAAAATTGGATCGAAAATTGGCAAAATATGTAGATAAATATGTAAATAAATAAAACCTACTAAAAGACTAGTTTGTCGGAATAGAAGATGATAAACCATTTGAATACTTAAAAAAAATAGCACAAATATATGTTGTTAAGGGAGAAAGCACGTTATTGAATATACTACATTACGTTGTAAACTGTTGACGTTTTGAAGTACGAACGTATTTTCAGAACACTACGCAGGAACAAACAAATTAATTTGTTTGCTTGGAGGATTTGATGGTTCCAGCACACGTCCTTGAGACTTCTAAAAATTACCACTTTCTACTTAATTTACATCCTGTTTTGCATGGTTCAGTGGCTATTCAACTGCAGCACCAAAGCATTGCCTTGAGATTCCAATGCTTTATTTTTCTGCGTCTGCCTTCAATGAATACGACAGTCGGGGAATATTGATATCACGAAGAGAGTAAGAACTTCCATATTATATGCTTTTCATCCTTAAAAATTACCATGTTCTTTATCATGTATGTGTTTCGTTTTTGTATCTATAACATACAAGCCATTCAGAAATGTTACCGTTCACTGTGCAACTAAATAATAATAATAATAATAATAATAATAATAATAATAATAATAATAATAATAATAATAATAATAATAATAATAATAATACTGGCTTTTAAGGAACCCGGAGCTTCATTGCCGCTCTCACATAAGCCCGCCATTGGTCCCTATCCTGAGCAAGATTAATCCAGTCTCTATCATCATATCCCACCTCCCTCAAATTCATCTTAATATTATCTTCCCATCTATGTCTCGGCCTCCCCAAAGATCGTTTTCCCTCCGGCCTCCCAATTGACATTCTATATCATTTCTGGATTCGCCCATACGTGCTACATGTCCTGCCCATCTCAAACGTCTGGATTTAATGTTCCTAATTATGTCAGGTGAAGAATGCAATGCGTGCAGCTCTCCGTTGTGTAACTTTCTCCATTCTCCTGTAACTTCATCCCTCTTAGCCCCAAATATTTTCCTAAGAACCTTATTCTCAAACACCCTTAATCTCCGTTCCTCTCTCAAAGTGAGAGTCCAAGTTTCACAACCATACAGAACAACCGGTAATATAACTGTTTTATAAATTCTAACTTTCAGATTTTTTGACAGTAGACTAGATGACAAAATCTTCTCAACCGAATGATAACACGCATTTCCCATATTTATTCTGTGCTTAATTTCCTCCAGAGTGTCATTTATATTTGTTACTGTTGCTCCAAGATATTTGAATTTTTCCACCTATTCGAAGGATAAATCTTCAATTTTTATAGTTCCATTTCGTACAATATTCTGGTCACGAGATACAATCATATACTTAGTCTTTTCGGGATTTACTTCCAACCCTGTCGCTTTACTTGCTTCAAGTAGAATTTCCGCATTTTTCCTAATCGTTTGTGGATTTTCTCCTAACATATGCACGTCATCCGCATAGACAAGAAGCTGATGTAACCCGTTCAATTCCAAACCCCCTGTGTCATCCTGAACTTTCCTAATGGCATATTCTAGAGCAAAGTTAAAAAGTAAAGGTGATAATGCATCTCCCTGCTTTAGCCCACAGTGAATTGGAAAAGCATCAGATAGAAACTGGCTTATACGGACTCTGCTGTAAGTTTCACTAAGACACATTTTAATTAATCGAACTAGTTTCTTGGGAATACCAAATTCAATAAGAATATTATAGCCTATAAAACTTCTCTCTTAACCGAGTCATACGCCTTTTTGAAATCTATGAAAAACTGATGTACTGTACCCTTATACTACCGTTAATAATAATAATAATAATAATAATAATAATAATAATAATAATAATAATAATAATAGTATTGATAATAATAATAATAATAGTAATAATAATAACAATGATGATGATGATAATAATAATATAATAATAATAATAATAATAATAATAATAATAATAATAATAATAATAATAATAATAATAATATAAAGCTTTCATTTCCTGTATTATAGGCTACATACAGATATTATTTGCAGTATCAAAAATTAAGATAGGTCTATCTGATTTCAACTGAAATTTGTATTTCGGAATACGTAGCTTATTGCTTTCGCGTGTTAAATACTAGGTACGGTACCGACTAATTTCAGCCTGTTGTGGGCTATCTTCAAAACTGGGTGATCCTCTTTTTCCCACCTTCTATTTGCGTTTCCTGTGGGAGATGTGTTTGTGTAGTGTAATGTGGAGTCAAAAAGTGTGTGTGTTCTGAAATTGAATTATGTGTTGAGGACTTCATGTGGCTGTGTTTTTGTGTGCCTGTATATTTCGTATTGTTCTAGTGTGTTTAGTTTATAGTTTTTCGGTTGAATATGTAGAATTTCCGTGTTTGTTGCACAAACACACCCCCACAGGAAACGCAAACAGAAGGCGCGAAAACCAGGATCACACAGTTCTGAAGATAGCCCACAACAGGCTGAAACTAGTCAACAAGGTACCGGACCTAATATTTCACACACGAAAGCAGTAAACCAGTGATGTCAAAGCGAGCTCATTATTCTGACCTTGACGCCGTGCGCGGGCATTAAGCGCTAGGTATGCTAGGAGGAATAAGCAGCCTGTTGGATTAAGAAAACAGTAGTGCAGAAACTTCAAACGGAACGTGACATTTTATGTCGTTATTTTTATATGGCTTCTTTCTGTTTGTTATTTTCTATATTGTCTGTAAAACAAAAGGACTAAAACCTATTTCTTAGCCTAATATTGCAGTTGTGTTTTAAACGTTAATAACATAATAAAGAGTAAAGAAGGAATATTCACACAAATTCCATAATAACTACAACTATACTGTACTAAGTGAATTAAACATAAAGAATGTGTTATCCCAAAGAAAGATACTGAATATGACATGATAAGTTGAAATTGATTTTGATGGTATCTTTAGCCTTATAAAAATAATCAAAACAATATTATAATACAAAGGAAAGTTGTCTAGGTATATGTTTTAACTGTAACTAATATTACACAATTAAAACTCTTATCGCATTATGCTTTTAGGTGATATTGGTGCGCAACTTTCTGTTATCAGAATATTAAATTATCTCGAAATCTGCTGAAACTATAGAGCTGACATTTTACCAACACATAGGCACATACAGTATCTTTTGTTTGTGATGTAACAGTATTTGCTTTGTTAATTCATTTCCTTACAAACATTTTCCATGCGAATATTTTCAAACATTTTAATATACTATCTTCAGTAATACGTATTTACGATATATTAGATTTACAAAAACATTGTTTTAGTACCTGTAAGGCTACTAAACAAACATATCTGAAAATTTCACTTTTCTGTAAAAAAAAGTTGAGAAAATATTCCTTTTGAATAAAAAAGCAAACTTGTGAAAAATGAACATTAAAATTAAAACTTACGTTCTTATAATGCACTTATACTTCTCAGACAAATCTAAAAATTAACATGGATACAGTTTCAATAAGCTCTCTTCCCTTTATCCATTGAATCAGTGCTGGTCATCTCTGTATATAGCTCTACCAAGCGACATATACTACCTCTTTCGTCTGTCTCTTTCCTTTCCGCTGTAAAGCGTTCAGGCTCTCCTGGGCTCTAAAGCGTGCGCTAGCTACTCTGGGCATCAGTTGATATCACTGCAGTAAACTATACATTCCGAAGTGATATAGTGTTAAGAGTTGTGTAATCAAGATGTAAAATTTGTAGGTTGCAAGTACTGTTCGTCGGAGTGGTTATGTCTCAGGGTCGTCGAAACGGGGAAAATCAGTGACAGTTACTTAAACGGGGCCCCATTGTTTAAATTATTTTAAACAGTTTTATAATATTACGTAGGCCTATATGGTGTTGCTTGTTGGGATCCTTATAGATTAGAACGTATTAAGACATTATTTAAAAAACGGGCTTTCAAGCGTCAAGCTTCTCTACGTTGTCGTAATAATTCAACGTTAAAATGGGACACACTCACAGGAATGTTTGCTTGTGATCAATTGTCAGTTGGGATCGTCAAGCGTGTGTCACGGGGACAGCAAAAAAAATGTTTCCCTGGGCCGTTTACAGAAAGAAAACACAATTTCATGGAACGATTTATTGGAACAGATACAGCTATTGTTCAGTTATTTTTCAACATATTCCCAACCAGAATTGAGATATTTGTCATACCGTGGGATAAACTTTTGTATCCCTGTGTCGTAGAAGTCTGCCGCCTGCGATCGGAACCAGTGTGTGACAGCAGTCTGCACTTGTCGATCCCATGGTATGACAAATGGAGAATATGTTGAAAAATAGCTCAACAATTATATCTTTTCCAATAAATTTTTCCAATGAAATTCTGTTTTATTTCTGTAAACGACCCCAAGGAAACTATTTTTCTTACAGCCCTAGTAATTGCGCTCGAGTGGCTAAAATTTGTGCAAGCATTGTTTTGACATTACTAACATGATGGAAGAAAAAAATAACTTTTTTATCTGCCCCCATGACAATGTTTGCTTGTCAGTTGTTTGGAACGAGAAGATTGGAAAACATCAACTTATACAGGGACATCATTTTATTTTTACTTCAATTTTTATTGTACCCGAGTTTTTGAATGTACTTCACTCTCACTCCTTCTACTAAGGAAGTTCCAACTCCACACAGAACCAAGACCGCAGATAGTAAGCAGTACTGAGTTACTGAGTATAGTACGTTCCAGAAATATGTTCGCGTTTTCCAATGACGAAAGAGCTTTCAATATTGAATCATATTTTCGCACAGGTACTGTCCGTTTGCCTACGTCGCATCCCGATTTCCCCCACCTGCTTCTGCTCGCCCCTCTGTAAAAGCTGGGCTGTCTTAGTTCTTTTCTGAAAACATTAATTTCTCTCAGGAATTGGGCGTTTACGTAATATTATACAGCTGTTTAATTTAACTTAAATAAAAGGGCCTCGTTAAGTGATTTCCTCCCTTTCTACAATCCTGCGGCATAACCACTTGGACAGTAGATAGCATGTCTGAGTAATTTTATATTTTCGGGTCGGGCAGAAGTGAAGATTGAATTCACAGTACGTAGAGTAGGTACAGAATTATTTCAACATGAGTTACTAGTACGAAGGACGAAACTGGCAATTGGAATTAGATACAATAGTCTATAGTGCGATAATATGCACAAAAGAACTAAAGCCTGTATCGAAATGAACGGCCACCATTTTCAAAATTGTGTTTAAATATTCATATTATGATTATTTTTCAATTTAACTTCTTTCTCTATATTGTAAGCTAATGTGCTGTAGACAGTATAATATACACTGCATAATGAATACGTTCGCATGGATAACTCACTTCGTGAGTAAAAACACTTATTCTTAATACAGTACTGTACTTTGATTAAAGAAAAACCTAATGAAAATTATCAAACTCGAAATCGCGACATTTCCTAGTTTACGTAAATGGATGAACTACTTTTCTTCCTTCCTATACCCAGTAGAGTGATTTGTGTTTTACGCCAGTATCATCGAACTCCAGTCTTGGAGGGGGGGAGCAAGCGGTGTTTCCGGTTCTCTAAAGGTATAGACAGGTTAATATTAAAAATGTTAGTAAAAATAAAATGATGTCCCTGTACTACTATTGTTATTACTCGACCAAGGCGAGTGGAGCCGAGGGCGTAATGTGAACTATTGCGATGCGGTATTACAAACGCAGGATCAGTAGCGCCACGGCTCCGGGCTGCAGGACTCCACTGGCCTCGGTCGAGTAATATTTCATTAGACCAGCCGTGGCGAAAATGTTATCGTGCGCCGAGCCACTCTGTAACCTGCAACGTGCATAACACCTATGGAGGGAGGCGGACACCCGAAGGGGAAGTGAACCAACAGTCTGACTTATTAACGGATTTTCATTTTCCTTACGTCAAGTATAATTTTATGCAGTATAAGGTTACAAACTGATATTTAGTACGTGTAACGAAGAAAGAAATGAACAAGAAAACATAGGACATATTATTACAACCTAAAATTAACTTTCTTCGGAATGTCTCTGCGACAGAATTTCAAAATCAGAAATTGTCACTTACTGCCAGTCGTAGTTGATCACGAAGGTATATGTCAGTCGTGATCTAAATTTGATTTTTACTATTTTCATTGTTGAAAATAATTTTTCACAAACGTAAGTTGTAGCGAACATGGCTTCAACAGAGCAAACGAAAGAACGAAGCTTCGGATATTTATTTTTTGGCAAAGATTTGAAAAGTTCAACATTTGTCAAGTCCTTACATCTAGCTTTCATGTAACATCACATTGTAAATCAAAGAGTTTAAATAAATTGAAGATCTAACCATATTATTCGTACATCTGCTGAAAAAGGATCAACGTACAGAGGTATAATACTAATAATAATAATAATAATAATAATAATAATAATAATAATAATAATAATAATAATAATAAAAACCTTCTAATGTTTCATGAGTGACATGTAGTATAATGCCGTTTTATGTTATACAACCGTTTTCATCGTAATACTTGTGAACAAATCATACATTTAATATTCTCATCATATTGATTGACAGCAAAAGATTCGTCCTCTCATCCTACTTCAGACTTTCGTTTTTGTAGATGTACATGGTTTCGAGAGAGACATTGCGAAGATACGCCACTCGCAGGTCAGAGACAAATACAAATGAAACGGAGTTTGACTCCAGTGAGTGAGAGGGTGGGGGTTGGAGGAGGTAGGAAGCAAGAGAAATGCACAGTTATCATTGCGAGCCACAATGAGCTCGCAAGTCATATTTTCGCCACGGCTACATTAGATGATTGAAGTTACGATCACATTCAATTGGATAGGATAATCTATTTTTCTCTCATACAACTGTCGATAGCAACAGAAACGTGGACAGCACTAGGGACGTCAGAGTGAAAGTTTTAAGATAGCAAACACAGATAGCGTCAGTGCAGAGATCTGAAGAGCAAAGTTAATCAACTTTCATTTCTCCCCCGGTCATGGCCTTGCAGGGAACCACTCAGTCAGTCACTTACTCTCTCTGGTACTGGAAGATGATTCAGTTTGTCTGCAGGAAAAGCTGCTTACTATGGAATGTTGGGTTTTCATTTCCTGCTGTAGTTACGCAATTGTCATAACGATTTCACCGCATTATTGTCTTTGAGCAATTCATCGTATTAACTAATTTCGTTTAGCGTCGTCGTCGTCGTCCTCCTCCTCCTCCTCCTCCTCCTCCTCCTCCTCCTCATCATCATGTCGGCCTGGGTGACGCAGTCGATAGAGTGCTGATCTTCTGTGCCCGAGGTTGCGAGTTCGATCCTGACGCAGGTCGATGGAATTTAAGTGCTTTAATATGACAAGCTCATGTCAGTAGATTTACTGGCACGTAAAAGAACTCCTGCGGAACACCGGCGACGGTGATACAACCTCGACAATTGCGAGCATCGTTAAATAACACGTACTTTTCCTCATCGTCATCATCATCATCATCATCCTCATCAACTTAATTATCAGTTATTCTTACCGTTACATTAATCATAATTTGCAGTACCACTAACATCATCATCACTTCTACCACAACCACCACCACCATACTATCAGGATCCATATTATCACTGTTTATTGATTTTAAACCTACCTTGTACCTTAAAATTGACTTGACTGTTTTCAATGGACGGGGAAGCAGAGTTTGGTATTTAGACTGTGGAAAATTTTAATGAAAGAATTTTTCACTGTTACTCAAAAGAAAGTAAATAAATCGATGGATGGATAGATGAGTGAGTGAATAAATAAATGAAAAAAATGAATGAATAAATAAATAAATAAATGAAGACGTAAATAAATAAATAAATAAATAAATAAGTAAATAAGTAAGTAAATAAATAAATAAATAAATAAATAAATAAATAAATAAATAAATAAATAAATAAATAAATAAGTAAATAAATAAATAAATAAATAAGTAAGTAAATAAGTAAATAAATAAATAAGTAAATCAATCAATCAATAAATCAATCAAAAAATCAATAAAAATAAATAAATAAATAAAATAAATAAATAAATAAAATAAATAAATAAATAAATAAATAAATAAATAAATAAATAAATAAATAAATAAATAAATAAATAAATAAATAAATAAATAAATAAATAAATAAATACATTTCTTCTTAATTCAGCTATCCACTTTTCAGCGGTTACTTCTAATTCCTGTCCGCCATAATGATCTATCATTTCACTGTCCATCTAAGTCGAATTTAATCATAACTTTTTTCACACTACCACACCAACTTAAACGAGTCCTTCCTCTTTTCCTTCTTCCTGTGGGGGGCCAATGAATTATCCGTCTGGGCCATCTCTGTTCCTCTAGTCTTTGTACATATCCGTACCACTGCAGTATCCGTTTCTCAATCCTGTTTACTACAGTTTCTTCTGCTTCCATCTCTGCTCTAATAAAATCATTTCTTACATGCTGCAACCGAGACACACTCATATTTCGACGTAACCCATCCATCTCAGAAATAAATAAATACGTAAGTAAATAAATACATAAAAATAGAAGAGCAATCGAATAAACAAGTAAAGAAATGAACGATCGAAATGAAGAAGTAAAGAGAGGTGAAAGAAAGAGAGGATATGAACAAACAAAGACACAAGCAAAATAAGCAAGATAGCAAGCAAGCAAGCAAGCGAGATAGCAAGCAGATAAAGAAAGAAAGATATGTAGATGGTTAGAGGAAAGATGGGAAGAAAGATGGAAATAAAGAAGTAACTAAAGAAAGATAGAAAAAAAATAAATAAGGAAGGAAGAAAGAATGAAAGGAAAAAAAGGCAAGCAAAGATCGGAACAAAGAAGCAAAGGAACATCCTCTGATTATCTTTTATCAGAAAGATACCAGTACCTATCTATGTCAGTTACGTAAATCAAGTGTCATACCCTAGCCTAGATCATATATACCAAGATTGCTCTGCGTTATAGTACGATGAAAGAGTAATGGAAAAGAGAAAAATTCTCTCCAGCGCCGGGATTTGAACCCGGGTTTTTAGCTCTACGTGCTGATGCTTTATCCACTAAGCCACACCGGATACCCACCCCGGCGATCCCTAGAATCAGACTCTTAATGCAAGGCGGTAATGTACACATACAAAATTTGTAATGAATTGCCTAGGGCTAGATCCAACTTTCAGGACGTCTAAAGACCTCTGAGAAATCGTCCAAAGGACGAAGGACTCACTAATCCGACACTTACCCCGAGGAGTGAGGCTGGCAATAGACGCGGGAGGTCGCTATTAAAGAGTGCTGACAGAGACAGTTTTATTTACTTGCTTATTTAACGACGGTGTATCAACTACTAGGTTATTTGCAGTATTCTTCACTTTCTACACTAAAATTCAGAATTCATCCACAAATTGGGAACAACTAAAGTAAAATAGTGATTTTTCCGAGTTTTCAACCAACGAAGGTGTGTTGCATGCAATCACAAATCGTCCGGTCTGTCATGATAAATAAAGTTAATGGCTGGTGAATCGGATTACCCTTTTCAAAATATCTGATTAAAAGTGTAACAAAATGTTTTCTTTTTCATTCTTTTTATCAACTTGAAGTTAGCACTCTATAGGCCTACTTGAAGTCAAGTGCAATAGTTTTCAAAAGTGATTAAAATTTGTTCAATAACCGAAAGGCGAATATCAGGTAATCTATGTCGAATCCTCGGCCAAATACCATCTCGCTATCACCACTCTCATCGATGCTAAATAACCTAGTAGCTGATATAGCATCGTCAAATAAACAAGGAAAGAAAAATATGATATCACCAATAATTTTGGTGTTGTCAAATGTTTTGTCTGGTTTATTTGCTTATATTTTGTGGCGTCATGTTCCAACGCCACGCTGAGTGTTCTTCTTTTCCCCCTTTCATTTCTTTCCGTTGCTTAGTTTTATTCTCATAAGGGCAGATAAAAGTTATTTTTTTTTTCACCATGTTAATGATATCAAAAATGGCTTGTACAAATTTTGGACACTCGAGCGAAATTACGAGGGCCGTAAGAAAATAATTTCCTTGACAAATATGTCAATTCCGGTTGGGAATATGTTGAAAAATAATTTAAAAAATTTGCTGCATCTGTTTCAATAAATCATTCCATGAAATTGTGTTTTCTCTCTGTAAACAGCCCAGGGACATTTATTTTTTTACGATCCTCGTAATTGCGCTCAAGTGACCAAAGTTTTTACAAGCAATTGTTTTGACTTTATTAACATGGTGGAAGAAAAACAATTAACTTTTTTATCTGCCCCCATGAGAATGTTTGCTTAACAGTTGTTTCGAGCAGAGAAGTTTGACGATCTCAATTGACAACTGGCTCAGTTGTTTGGAGCAGAGGAACTTGACGATCCCAACTGACAACTGGCTCAGTTGTTTGGAGCAGAGAAGCTTGACGATCCCAACTGACAACTGACTCAGTTCTTTGGAGCAGAGAAGTTTGACGATCCCAACTGACAACTGGCTCAGTTGTTTGGAGCAGAGGAACTTGACGATCCCAACTGACAACTGGCTCAGTTGTTTGGAGCAGAGAAGCTTGACGACCCCAACTGACAACTGACTTAGTTCTTTGGAACAGAGAAGTTTGACGATCCCAACTGACAACTGGCTCAGTTATTAGGAGCAGAGAAACTTCACGATCCCAACTGACAATTGGCTCAGTTGTTTGGAGCAGAGAAGTTTGACGATCCCAACTGACAACTGGCTCAGTTATTAGGAGCAGAGAAGTTTGACGATCCCAACTGACAACTAGCTCAGTTGTTAGGAGCAGAGAAACGTCACGATCCCAACTGACAACTGGCTCAGTTGTTTGGAGCAGAGAAGTTTGACGATTCCAACTGACAACTAGCTCAGTTGTTAGGAGCAGAGAAACTTTACGATCCCAACTGACAACTGGCTCAGTTGTTTGGAGCAGAGAAACTTGACGATCCGAAATGACAAATGGCTCAGTTATTTGGAGTAAGTTAACATGGCGATCGCAACTGACTAATGGCTCAATTGTTTGGAACAGTCAAGCATGACGATCGCAACCAAAACTGACTCAGTTGTTTGGAGTAAGCGAGCGTGACGATCCCAACTAACGACTGGCTCAGTTGTCAATTGTTATGAGCAGGCTTCGGCCTAGGAACACATAGTAACCAGTATGAGGTTTAGAGTACACGGAGTATAAATGACGTTATGACCTGTGTGCAGTCACCCGACAGCAACAACACAGGTGGGTCCGTAATGTGCATTACCGTTGTGTGTAGGCCTATTGTTGCTTCGACATAGGGACACCTGATTGAAGGTTACAACTCACGTTAATACTTTAATGGTAGACATTTATTGTCTACACTAGGAATGTACTGTATATACTGCATCTGTACAGGGTGAAATATATTTTGTGCCCTACTGTGACGGACTGCTTACATGTTAAGACACGAAGTAACGGCGCGCTCCATCTCCCACTCCACTCGACCAACACAACACTATAGTCCGTGCGTTCTGAACTTCATGCGTTTCTGTGCATAGGATCGAAGCCTGGTTATGAGTAGCCAGGCATAATGAATCCAACATAGTAGGTGATTATTTATATCGTATCCATTGCTCTAGTGTTAGAATCTGTGTGTAGTTGCGAAACGATGGAGACGTGGTTTACTCAAAGTTCTGCTTCTGGACACAATCACAGTGAAAGTATAAAAACTCATTTCATCTATCACCTCTATTCCATTCTTAGTATAAACAATCAGCTTAGCTTCTGAATGCCTCATACGTTACGGTTCTGGAAGGAAAGGCCATTTAAACGAAATATTAAACAATTGTGTATGAAAAATATAATTTTAATAAGCACGATAGGCCTACTTGTTTAATTTAATTAAAATTGTACAATTGGTGAAGTCCGTTTGTAAAATTTATCAAGACACAGACTATTTTGACCTGGAAACTGCTCGGATCCATTTCATGGGTCTCAATCGCACACTAGGAATTAAGTCGCCGGATAAAAATATCTGTACATCACTCTTCTGCAAAGTTTTCTGAAGTGTACATTTCTTGAATCCTTGTGCTAAATATTTAAACGATAGCCGGACATCGTAAAAAAGCGAATTTCACTATAAGTAGCAGTACTTTGTACACATTATAAATCTTTCATACACACACACTCTCTTTCTACACACATTTTGTACAAACTGTAGAATACACCATTTTCTGGATCACAGACATTTCATCATTCTATAGCGTTGTAGTAGAAAACCGCATTTAAGTGTGCTTGATATATTCAAGTCCTAGTTTAAGTTTTGATTAGCTAGTTCTACGAATAGCGATTTGTAGACAATGTACATTGTGGGCTTTATTCAGAGAGCACATAGCCGCTGATAATGACAGAAGTTAGGATATAATCTTTGAGTGTTTCAATCATCTTCTGACGTAGAAATTTTTAAAAACTTTTCGGTACTATTTATTGGGTCCATATTTAAAGATGGATGAATTTTCAAAGCTTCTTCATAAAATCAATCTTCAGAGGTGGTTGTCTTTTCAGAATTACTTAGATATTTGAGATTTAATATATTTACGGGGACTGGTTTTTTCCTTTTGCTGAGATTTTATTTCTCCCACGTTTTGGAATTATAAGTTCCACAGAGTAGCATCCAGTTGTTTAGTGTAGGCAAGAATAAGATACCCAACATCTTAAATACATTTAATATTACTAAATATATTTAATATTAGACCTACTACCAGTTAATGCAACTCATAAATAACTCGAAGCACTGGGAGAACTGATAACAGTTCACAACGCCAAACATCTTCATTTCTGCCTACATGCTACTTCACGCCATAGCCTCAAAACCAGAATCGTGTTTTATGGTGACATGTTTTTATTCGTTTCGCGTAAAATGTCTTGAAATACTTTTAAGTTAAACATTTGGGCGATAATTTTGCAATAATACTGCGAACCTCACTATATTCACTCAACTATTACGTTGCAAAATTTACACAAAACAATGCTACTTTACTTAAATTAAATTCATGACTATAATATTCCGTCTCATGAAAAGACTCGCATCATATCATTGTTCCATCTCCACTACTTTTTAATATTACTTAGCAACAGGTCTCTTTTAGCCTAAATGTGCAAGTTAAGTTTATGAGGGCAATGTAATAAGCAAGCCAAAATCTTCATCTACCTAAACCAGGAAATGATGCTCGAAAATCTGAAATTTGTTGCCTTTTCTGTTGATAATTTATTGTGTTTATCGTAAAAATACAGTCTGTATCTGACTGAAAAATTACTCACATACAGTATTGCAAAACTCCATACTCAAACTTATAGGGATGATAGAGGAGCCCAAAACAAAGATTTTTCGTTAAATAACCATAGGCCGGAAACCAATAATTACGTCAGTCGTCACTTTCGAACGCAGACAAGAGTTACGTCAGTCGTCACATTCGAACGCATCGCTGAGTAGAAACAAGCATCTCTGCGCATCACAAACACATCACAATTAGCAGACTGCACACAACTTTGGCAGAACGTTGGATTGGCCGGGGTGGGCCCATTGCATGGCCTGCTCGTTCTCCTGACCTTACCCAAGTCGATTTTTTTTGTGTGGGGATATTTAAAGAGTTTAGTGTATGAAACGTCAATTGTGCCAGAGGAGGATCTTGTTGCTCGGATTCTTGTAACTGCCGATCACTTACAACATCAACATGGAGTATTTCAACGTATTAGAGACGCATTATCACGTCGTTGTACATCATGTATTGAAGCAGGAGGCCGCACGTTTGAAATATCTGTAAACAAAATGTAACCAAAACCTTTTTAAATGGTTACCACACTCTCAATGTCTGTCAGCAATATCTGCGTTCGAAGGTGACGACTGACGTAACTATTGCTTTCCGACCTATAGTTATAAGATAACAAAAATCTTTGTTTGAGTATGGAGTTTTGCAACACCCTATATTTGACGGATGTACGTATGTTAAAATGAGAAATATATAAATATAGCGATTCGCACAAGTTAAATGTACGAAAATCTTTGAACGAAAAGAACAGGAGCAAATAATTATCTGTATGTAACGAACGATTGCAAAAGGGCTAAAGAAAAAAAAGCGCTATAATTGTAGACCTAAGGGTAGAAGGGACTTTAGACAACATAAGATGGCTTAAGGTCCATTCACAATGAAAATTAAACATAACCGTAACATAAACACAGAAGTTTGCGCCCAGGCTACCAAATGGGATCATTCACAATGATTCACATAAGCATTGGCATAAACATTACCGCAAGACGTTAACATGAAAGTTTGCAAACTTCAAACTTTCATACTTATGCTTACGTGAATTGCAAACAGAACACAATCGTGCAGCGCTGAAGTATACGACAGAATATGAGGAAATGGCGTCGTTGTTATGTTTCCACGGTTACCAAGTATGTTTGCTGTTATGTTTATGTTCCCATCGTGAATGATGGTATGACTTCTTGATTTTACTGTAACGTTAAGTTAACGCTTACGTTATGTTTAATTTTCATTGTGAATGAGCCTTTAGTGAGAATGAAATAAGCTTTGAATCTTATCCAGGGAGAAAAAGAAGCTAAAGAAGAAAACTCACTGGTACTGTTTTCAGCATTGGGTGAAGAAGACTCAGCAAATAATTCTGCAGTTTTGGAAAACTCATATTTCAATAGACGATTGAAACACTCAAAGGCTACAGCATCACCGATGTGAAGGCTTAAAATCTCACATAACGGAAGTCGTTTAGAGAATGACCATACTAATCCAATGTTTATGGTCAAATTCCTTATAATCGACTTTATAAATAATGATTCGTGTTTCGCATTCCATTGTCACTTTGTCACTGTGGTAACTTCGCTATCGAATCTTGACTTTCTTCATCATGTGCAGAACTTCAAGTCCTGGGAAGGGACACGTGGGATAGAAGTTATGACACCCAGCTCCGTCTACTCCTGCAATCAGCTGCCCCATGTGAGCTGCAAAATGATACTTTGACGTCACTTCTGCTGTTACGCTGATACTCGTATCCCTGTAACAAAGAAGAAAGAAATAACAGAATTGTTCATCACTTCCAAATTTCTTTCTTTTTTCATCTGTTTCGGAAAAGCAACCAACTTCTTATTTTCTAGGACTAGGCTTAGGATTTTTATACTCGAAAAATTATTCATCAACCTTAATTCAAATTAATAAATATCTCTTACACCTAATAGTAGCCTATTAGCTGAGTATTTAATGTCTTATCCTCCTGAGTCCTAATACACCTTGTCCCGCTTAGAGGGATCGAGAAATAAATGCTAATTTAAAGTATAAATAATAGTTTTATAACATAACTTTTTGTACAACTTGATGTAAAGACTCTCCGAGTTTCGGAGAATGGTCAGTGCAACTCCATGTGTGCGCCTCGAGCTACCCTGAAGACATCCAAAAGGTACTCAACCTTCTGCCAAGTGTTCCATAACATTTGTGGAGTGATTAGCGCAGCTGCATTTATAATGCGTTGTCTCAGCTTTTCCAAAGTGTCAACTGTATCACATTGGTTCACAACACTCGTCACAAAGCCCCAGAAGAAGGTCAATGAGCGTCAAGTCGGTTGACCTAGGTGGCCAGGCAAGGGTTCTTCTCTTCCGATCAACCTATTGCGAAAGTTTGCATTCAAGAAGCCACACACTGCTCCATAGTAATGGGGTGGAGCCCCATGTTGCTGAAAAACAGATTCTGGGAGGAGCTGATCAACAACAAAAGTTCTGCAACATGTCCAGATACACATTCCCTCTGACTGTTGTCTCGATGAAGAAGAATGGTCCAATGACGGAATGTTCTACTGAATGGCGCAGGCTTATTTCCACGATAAGCGTTAGTGCGCATGCGTATGAAGATGCAACTGTTTTTAAAACATTGGTGCATAAACTTGGACAGTTTCTGCATCTTGTCAGATGTAAATCACAACGATATCTTCATCTGATTTTAAATCGTGAGCATTTATTTCTCTATCCCTCTAAGTGGGACATGGTGTACATTTATTGTTTAATTTTTAAATTTCAATATAACTCTACACTTAAAAAAACCACTGACAAGAGGAAAAATTCTAAAAAAAATTCTGCAGGTTACAGTTAGGGTAAAAATGCAGGTATATTATACTATACTTCGGGGTTATGCACATACACCTTATAATATAATAATGTATGAATTATGGTATTAATATAATGTACTCTCAGGACTCAGGAGGTTATAACAATCTTATTCTTTAGAAATATCCTCAAGAAATAGTATATTCCCTTCGCTGCCTATGTAGGGATATACTAAAATGGAATGGAACTACGAAATGGTGATGAAAGACTAAAGAATTACTTTATTTCCTAAATTTACATTAAGATTCAGTAATTTTAACCCTATGTATTTTTCATAATAGGCCTACCTATCACTTACAATACACAACCGATAAATAACTTTTTCAATTCCCCGAAGATAGTTACACTTTGTTTAGTATAAGCTTGTAGGCAGAAAAAAGAACGCTTAACGTCTATTGATGCAGTGGAGTGTACTCCAATTTTGGAATTGTTTCTACTGTAAAGTCGCATTTTTACATTTTGTTACACCTCACCGATAAAACATTCGCTTCTGCATTGAGGTCGATAAGTCCAGGATATTTCTGTAGAACATTTTCTAATTTTTCTGGATTTAGATATTGCACCTGTACCTTAGGGTGGCGTTGCAGACGTGAAAGAATGCGAGAGCCTTGCCATGCACGTGTGCTCAAAGTGGAATCGAGGTTTCGTATGTTTTTTTTTTGAAGTTCTTTATATTTTAGAGCCACGGTTTCTTTTCTGGATTTAATCTTTCTTCTACTGGAAGATTTCGTTGTCAGTGTCGAATAATTACAGTACCTATTATATGAATCTTAACATCGTAAAATTGTGGCAAGTTGTATTAGTCTCAATGACGTAAATGTATGTCAAGTTGTATCAGTCTCAATGTCGTAAATATATGGCTAGTTGTATGAGTCTCAATGTTGTAAATTACAGGAGGTTGTGTTAATCTCAATGTCTTAAAAGTAGGCCTACGGCAAGTTATATTAATCTAAATGTCGTAAATGTACTGTATAACAAGTTATATTAATCTCAGTATCGTAAAAGTATGACGGGCTGTATTAGTCTCAATGCCGTAAATGTATTGCAGTATGTAAGTATTAGCTTTAGTATCTAAAAGAATGACAGGTTGTATTAGATTGTTGTAAATGTATGGCAGATTGTATTAGTCTCATTGTCGTAAATGTATGTCAAGTTGTATCGGTCTCAATATCGTAAATATATGGCTAGTTGTGAGTCTCATTGTTGTAAATTACAGCAAGTTGTGTTAATCTCAATGTCTTAAAAGTACGGAACGTTGTATTAGTCTGAATGTCGTAAATTTATAACACGTTGTATTAATCTCAGTATCGTAAAAGTATTAATCTCAATGTCTAAATGTATTGCAATATGTATTAGCTTCAATATCGTAAAAAAATGACAGATTGTAGTAGGTTGTTATAAATGTACGGCAGGTTGTATTAGTCTCATTGTCGTAAATGTATGTCAAGTTGTATCAGTCTCAATGTCGTAAATATATAGTTAGTTGTGTGAGTCTCAATGTTGTAAATTACAGGAGGTTGTGTTAATCTCAATGTCTTAAAAGTAGGCCTACGGCAAGTTGTATTAGTCTTAATGTCGTAAATGTATAATAAGTTGTATTAATCTCAGTATCGTAAAAGTATTAGTCTCAGTGTCGTAAATGTATTGCAGTAGGCTATGTAAGTATTAGCTTCAATATCTAACAGAATGACAGGTTGTATTAGGTTGTTGTAAACGTGTGGTAGGTTGTATTAGTTTCAATATCGTAAACGCATAGCAAGTTATATTAGTCTCAATATCTTACAAGTATGGTAGCCTATTAGGTTACTGTAAATGTGCGGTAGATGGTATTATTTTCAATATCGTGAAAGTATAGCGGATTGTTTTAGGTTGGTGTGAATGTTTGGTAGATTTATTAGTCTGGCGGGTTGTATTAGTCAGATTGTTGTAAAAGTATGGTAGGCTATATTAGTTCAGTTATAAATGTATGGTATATTGTATTAGTCTCAATATAGTAAATATATAACAGGTTGTATTAGTCTCAATATTTTGTAATGTATTGTAGGTTGTGTTAGTCTCAATATCTTAAATATCAAGTAGTATTAGTTAGGTTGTTATTGCAAATGTACAGTGCCTATGGTAGGTTGTGTTAGTCTCAATAGCATAAAGATATGGGAGGTTGTATTAGCTAGATTGTAATAAATGTATGGTAGAATATGTTAGTTTCAACGCCGTAAAATTATGGCAAGTTCTTTTAGTTTCAATGTCGCAGAAGTATGGCTTGTTCCATTAGTCTCAATGTTGTAAATATAGACAGGCTATATTAATCTCCATGTCGTAAAAATATGTTAAGTTGTACTAGTCTCAATGTCGTAAAAGTATAGCAAGTTTTATTAGTCTAAATGTGGTAAAAGTTTGGTAGGTTGTATTAGTCTAATGTGGTAAAGGTATGCTTTGTTCTACAGGGACATCATTTTATTTTTACTAACATTTTTAATATTAACTTGCCTATACCTCTAGATCAACGCCGTTTGCTACCCCCTTCCACGACTGGAGTTCGATGATACTGGCGTAATATACAAACAAATCACTTTACTAGGTATAGGAGAGAAGAAATGTAGTTCATCCATTTTCGTAAACTAGGAAATATTGCGCTTTTGAGTTTGATCATTTTCATTAGGTTTTCGTTTAATCACAATACAGTACAGTATTAACAATGAGTGTTTTTACTCACGAACTGAGCTGTCCATGTGGACGTATTCATTATGCAGTGTAGGCCTATATTATATTGTCTACAGCACATTAGCGTACAATATAGAGAATGAAGTTAAGTTGAAAAATAATCATAATATGGATATTTAAACACATTTTTGAAAATGGTGGCCGTTCATTTCGATACAGGCTTCAGTTCTAATGTGCATATTATCGCACTATAGACTATTGTACCTAATTCCAATTACCAGTTTCGTTCTTCGTACTAGTAACTCATGTTGAAATAATTCTGTACCTACTCTATAAAAAATTACCTTACGTACTGTAAATTCAATCTTCACTTCTGCCCGATCCGAAAAGATAAAAGTACTCAGACATACTATCTACTGTCCGTCCAAGTGGTTATGTCGTAGGGTCGTAGAAAGGGAGGAAATCATGTGTCAGTTAATTACTTAACGAGGACTTTTATTTTAGTTATTTTAAACAGTTGTATAATATTATGTAGACGTCCAATTCCTAACAGAAATTGATGTTCTCAGAAAAGAGCTAAGACAGCCCAGCCACTAGCTGGCGAATGAAAGCTGGTGGGGGAAACCGGGATATGACGTAGGCAAATGGACGACAGTACCTGTGCGAAAATGATTCAACATTGAAAGCTCTTTCGTCACTGGAAAACGCGAACATATTTTTGGAACGTACTGTTTACTGTGACCGTAAGGCTACTATGATTGTATATGCGGTCTTAGATCTGTGTAGAGGACGGTTGAACTTCATTAGTAGAAGGGGTGGGAGTGAAGTACATTAAAAAAACTCAGGTACAATAAAAATTGATATAAAAATAAAATGTTGTCCCTGTACTAGTTTCAATATAGTAAATGTACGGCAGGTTTATGTCAGGTTTTATTAGTCTCAATATCGTGAATGATATGATTTGGAGTATGGATCTCAATATCGTAAACGTATGACAGATTGCATTAGTCTCAATGTCGTGAGAGTATGTTAGGTTGTCGTAAAAGTAAATTAGCTTGTATTACCCTCAATGTCGTAAATGTGTGGCAAGTTGTATGGATATCACTAATCATAGTCATTAAATTACGACAGCGTCATATGATGGATTCGTTTTTATGGGTCTCAAGTTTTGTAAATTTATCACAGGCTGTTTTGTAATTATCAGTGTCGTAAAAAAATGTTGTCAGATTTCATTAGTCTCGGTGTTTTAATATTGTGGTAGGCAGTAGTTTCAGTATGGGTGCATCCACTTGAGAGGAGTTGTTTGGACAGAGCCAATGAAGCACGATTGACGGTACACGACTTCCTGGGTTAAGACTTGGTGAAAGCGCCTCTTCGTTTTGCTTCATCTAGTCTTGATCGGCTGCACGTAGCCCAATTGACCTCTGAAAAGTTATGAAGCTGCCTACACCAAGCCACTTCGTTTTCTCTGATGTCTATGTATCACGACATGGATGAATTGTTTTTAAATCCAGACTCTACTATCTGAAAAAGCCCATAGTAGTATCACAGTCTAGTATATACAGTCACGAAGCTCAATACGTAGTATATATGCATCCATAGATAGTTGTTAACAACTAGGATCGCTAATATCGCCTCATTACAGACAATGCGAAATAGTACCGGCAAAGTTTATTGTTCCTAGCACCCTCACAACTCAAGCTACGTGACTGTATATACTAGACCAGTGTTCCGCAAACTTTTTATACTCACGGCACACCCTAGATGAGCCTAGACTCAGCACGGCACACCAAAATATTAATCCCCTCAAAAACATATGATGTGAATCTCTTAATATAATTACGTAATGTAATTAAATTTATTATTATTATTATTATTATTATTATTATTATTATTATTACTAGCCTATTATTGTTGTTATTGTTATTATTATTATTGTTGTTGTTATTATAAAACAAAAATCGACTCTTACACTTATTAAGAATTTATGAACGTTAATTCACTGTAGAAAATACGCATTTTATTACTAACATTAAAGTAAATAACTTTTCTCACACCTTCAATGTGATACTTGGGCCTGCTTAGCTGCACACAGGTGGCTGATCTGTGGCGGAATCGTTAACAGTGCAAGCCTCATTTCTTCATCGATAGATCTGAGTCTCTCCTTCTTTGATGTTTTAATTTTCAGTTAACGTCGAGAAGCCCAGTTCACACACATATGTAGTTGAAAATAGCAATAACATATTAGCTACCATCTCGGAGATAGCCGGGAATTCACTCCTTATTGACAACCAAAATGTCTCCAAAGGCACTTGGAGAAGTTTTAATTTCAATATTCTGTCTGCTTTTAAGTCTGCCAGTTCCTCTTGTACGAGTATATTATTCGGAAGATGTTTTAAATTCATAGTGAATGGATCACGAACCCAGTAAAAATCTTGAACACTCTCTCCAAAATAATTCTTGAACTTCTGCTGCAAGATTACTAAATGTTCTTTAATTAAGTCCATCAACACTTTATTACCGTCAGCAAGGGGCCATACAGTTGGGAACATCTCAAACAACCCATTTTCAGGCATTAACAACTTTTCAGCTATTATGTGTGTTTTTTGGTCTTTACGATAAGCTTCTATGTACTTTTTGTGTAACCTGTACCGATGTCGTCATGAGCGTCAATTGTTTTTTTTTTATTCCAACAACCGACGATAATAATGCACATCTTTGTTTGACAGAAAAGAATGTTTTGTTAACAAATGTCCTTTCAATTTACTGGGAACCATAGCATTACTGAGATTTTCACCACACACAACACATTCGGGGATTGGGCATGTTTTGTCAACACACCATTTTAATTTCAATTAATTTTCGCCGCGGCACACCGGTTGCGGAACACTGTACTAGACTGTGGTAGTAATTATTTTACAGATTATATTATATTCAATAAAATACAGTATGACTTATTATATTTCAAATCGTTACTCAGTCTTTGGAAGACAGACACAGCAAACAGATAGAAGGACGGACTGACTGACAAGCGCTCAGATTGATAGTAGAAGAACATAACAAAACTGGTACGACTATAATGCTCAGAAAAATAAAATGACATCGATATTGATCGATTGTTGGCGGTGAAAATGTGAACCTCTGATTGACGATGAAGATTGTGCGTTGTCATTTTTTAGAAATATCTCCACCCTTTCTATGTTACTGTTTCCATGTACATCTGCCATCTGGCGTTGAATTTCTAGTCATTTAAAAACAAAAGAGTAACTGTTAGGAGCATTTGTAATACTTCTTTAGAAGAAACGGGTCGTCAGATTTGCACACAGTTAGCGTCAATTAGAAGGTCTGTGTTCTGGTAGAAAACACTGAAGAACACACAGCGTAAAACAAAGCTGGAGAAGTTGGGAAAGCATATTACGCCTTCCACTGGTGAGTGAAACTGAAGACCCCTACTTACTGCATCTGATTTTTGCTGTGTTTGTGTTGTACAAGTCCATGGTCCAGTCAACACAGGGTGTACTCCGTGTACTTCATTTCCTCTCTGACATCTCAACAATTTCTCCATCATTCATTACGAGTGTAATGTCTATCTACCGCCTGTGGTGCACTCTGGATAGCGTCTGACGAACTAAATGGTCTACGCTTTCGGCACTAGCGACATCTATGAACTAACTTGTAGAGTAAAGGCGAATAACGAAAAGTTACGGGCTCTGCCATTGGACAAAAAAAAAAAAAAAAAAAAAAGGATATGTTACAGTTCTACATAGTGCATACAACTATTTTTAAGTAAGTTGAAATAGACACTTTCCGAATTAATACAGATTAAATTTTCAAACCAGAAGACAAAGAGTTATCGAAAGCAGTCTGATTAGATGAGAATACGAAATATTATGCAGCTGAGAACAAACCAACAGCCTCTTATGTAGTGAAACATTATATATTCGAGGCACAAGAGAGAAAACTTGTAACGATTTTACTTGAAAGGTTTACCCTGACCTCATTTATGGTGTCATGAAAACAGAAGTGTAAGATGAACTTCATGCTTCATAGTTTTCCACGTGATCCATCTAGTTCCATTCTCTATTTAATGTGCCTCGAGTTTTTCCACATAATAATAATACGAGTCATGGAAATATTGAGTATCTAGGTTATGTAACTAGAGAAGCGCTCTATTGATATTCACTGTTGAAGTCAATATCGGCATCTCGTCTAACGACAATATTTAGGTTGAGAAAGACGAAACATACCGATATAAAGAAAGATTGTAAACACTACTATTCTAGTATAACCATGATAGCATTGATATTGATTATCTAGGCCTAGGCTTTAAATAAAAGTTTATTTGTTTATTTATTTATTTAACTAGATAAGCTAGCGAGTACAAATCAAAATTATAAAACAAAAATGTTTCTAGCCACTACCCTAAGAGCCAGGCTCGTGTAAGGTGTAGTCTTTGCCAATAATATAACATAAAATTTACAAGGACAGTTTACTAAATACAGTAAGTAACTTAATTCAAACCAATAAATAACACACAAGAGCAAAAAAAAAAAAAAAAGAACAAGAAAGAGAAAAAGAGAGACAAAACACATTTAATATAAATTGACAATCAGACAGAAGCCAGTGTATTCAATAAAAACATGAATATAGTCAACAGAAATAAAAGGTAAAAAAAATACACACATTTGTTAATATTATCCTAGATCACCTATACCCCAGACAGATCGGCCTTATAGGCTTTGACGTTAAGAATTTTTGTCAGGTTTACTACGCTGCCATCTAGTTGTTACATAAGAAGTTACGTCATAATTCCCAATTGAATTGCATTAGCGACTGTACTGCCATCTCGTGTTCGTTTATGGCGGACGGGTGGCGATCCTGGCGGTTGTTCTCTTCAAAGTGCAAACGATTTTAACATAGCGATGACCTATCTGTTACATACTGTATATGATCTAGGATATTATATATCATGAATGATTTTATAAATTTCTTTTTTAAAAGCTTCAATTTTAAAATATTTCCAATTTGGAAAATGGATGTAATTTTATTATAAAGTCTTGGGCCGAAACTAGGAACCATGTTTAAGAGTTGCACTTAAAGGTATATCGTGTAAGGCCTATTGAGAATAAACGTAGAAAATATCATGACATACGCTTGATGTGACGCGTGGACCATCCCAACAGATTTAAGTGTACCCATATTTTCTGAATTGGTAAGAATGGGTGTCTGCAATCAAATTATCACCCATTTTCCTTTAAGATAAGTCCATATGCAAGACGCCTAAATAATTTCATTTATACAACTCAACTTCAAAACACACACACACACACTTTGACTCTACACTATACCACACTAACGCACCCTCACAGGAAACAGAACGAGAGGCGCCAAGACCAACAACGACCAGTTCTGAGGATGACCCATAAATAGGTCGAAACATGTAAACGAGGTACGCTGGAGTTTAACAGAGGAAAGTCTTATCATACATATTCCGAAATTTCATTTAATTTAAGATGCGTACTAAAATGTTTTAATAGGATTTAATTTAAAGTTTTGTACCTATACTTCGTTCCATAATGTCTGACAGGAGATGTAAACATTGCCGGCAGAGGAGGAGAGATATAATTGCTATTGAACCAATGGAACAGGTCTCATTCCACGCTTGACTTGAAGTTGGGTAGTCTGAAGCGTTCTATTCCCGCCCAACTTCAAAACAAACGTGGAATGAGAATGCTTACATCGCACTAAGCGTTTGGAAAACCCTGTTTTATTTACCCTATCAGGATGCTTCCAGTTGAAAACCACATCCTTCCGATTTCCTATCGAATTCCTCATTAAGAAACAACTGCAAGCAGAATTGCCAACATATCAATTCAAATGTCACCAAGTAATAGTACAAAAATCACCAAAACATATGAAGAGTACACTGCAAGAATGATGGATGTCACTTTCTTGTCGAAAATGAACCAAGACTGTCAATGCATAGCTTAAGACATATAGAATGTACATAAAGAGTTATATAGCATTAACACTGATAGTCATTGTCCAGTAATGATAGGAAAATCACAGTTAAGCTTTGAGTGCTAAGCATTTCAAACTTTCAATTGCTTCTCCTGCAAAATGTATTCCAAATGACATCCATCATTCTTGGAGTGGACTCTTCATATGTTATTGATTTTATTCTCATGGGAGCATTTGTGTTGAAATACAAATAAAAGATACGTCCCATTATTCGGAAATTATAATCTTATTTTAAGGCTTAAAACACATCCTTATCCCCTCCTCTTTAAAGACGACATCCTCTCGAGACGTTCACGTTGCGAGCGTAGGCCTTTATGACTAAAGATTGCCAATTTTATAGGATAATGGGACCGTCAATTTGCTTATCATACAATATATAGCGTTGTTAACTATATTACATTTTATTGATTAACGTTTTCGGCATGCTAGGCCATCATCAGATCATGAGAAGTTATCACTTATACATGCTTAATATTGGTGTAACATAGGTTAAATGCAATATATTCAAATAACAAACAACAAATGATAATCATGATTACACTAGTTATATAGACAATACTGGTGATTGGATATTTCCAAATTGAGCTGTTTGATTGGACACTATGTAAATGTCATTATGTCATAATACGTTAAAATACAAGAACAATAATTGGATAAAATTATAACAGATCTATAAAACTATAAAATATTTACATTTGATATAATTCTTAATGAGAAAATATGATTATCCGTAGTTCATATGATTATCCGTAGTTCCTTTTCTTTTTTTTTTTTTTTTCTTTTTTTTTTTTTTTTTGCAATCAAACAAGTTGGGAACATTCATGGTTGCAATTAGCTGTCTTTGTTTGGATTGTGGATTATGTTACGTAAATTGTATTAGCTATTATATCAAATATTACAAAACTTAATGGCATATTATTATTATTATTATTATTATTATTATTATTATTATTCGTCTCAACTTAATGCTAATGCCATTAAGTTTTGTAATACTTGATATAATAGCTAATAAAATTTACGTAACACAATCCACAATCCAAACAAAGATAGATAATTGCAACCATGAATGTTTCCAACTTGTTTGATTGCAACACGCGCAAAAAAAAGGAACTACGGAAGATCATATCTTCTCATTAAGAATTATATCAAATGTCAATGTTTTATAGTTTTATAGATCTGTTATAATTTTATCCAATTATTGTTCTTATATTTTAATGTATTATGACATAATGATATTTACATAGTGTTCAATCAAACAGCTGAATTTGGACATATCCAATCACGAGTATTGCCTATATAACTAGTGTAATCATGATTATTGTTTTTTGTTATTTGAATATATTGCATTTAACCTATGTTGCACCAATATTAAGCATGTACAAGGACATCATTTTATTTTTACTAACATTTTTAATATTAACCTGGCTATACCTTTAGATTAATGGTTCATAGCCGGAAACACCGTTTGCTACCCCTTCCACGATTGAAGTTCGATGATACTTGCGTAAAATACAAACAAATCACTTTACTAAGTATAGGAGGGAAGAAAAGTAGTTCATCCAATTACGTAAACTAGGAAATATCGTAATTCTGAGTTTGATAATTTTCATTAGGTTATTGTTTAATCAAAATACAGTACTGTATTAACAATAAGTGTTTTTACTCACGAATTGAACTATCCATTCGGACGTATTCACTATGCAGTGTATATTATACTTTCTAGAGCACATTAGCGTACAATATAGAGAATGAAGTTGAATTGAAAAATAATCATAGTATGGATATTTAAACACATTTTTGAAAATGGTGGCCGTTCATTTAGGTACAGGCTTCAGTTCTTTTGTGCATATTATCGCACAGTAGACTATTGCATCTAATTCCAATTACCAGTTTCATCCTTCGTACTAGTAACTCATGTTGAAATAATTCTTTACCTATTATATAAAAGAGTACCTTACGTACTGTAAATTCAATCTTCACTTTTGTCCGACCCGCACAGATAACATTACTCAGACATGCTATCTACTGTCCGTCCAAGTGGTTATGTCGCAGGATCGTAGAAAGGGGGAAATCACGTGACAGTTAATTACATTTATTTAAGTTACATTAAACAGTTGCGGATGAGGGAAATCGGGATGCGGCGTAGGCAAACGGACGACAGTACCTGTGCGAAAATATGATTCAATATTGAAAACTCTTTCGTCACTGGAAAACGCGAACATATTTCTAGAACGTACTATACTCACTAACTCAATACTGTTTGTGTTTACTATGACCTTAAGGAGACTTTGACTGTATACGCTTGGTTCTGTGAGAACAGTTGGAAGTTTACTAGTAGAGGGGGTGGGAGTGAAGTACATTCAAAAACTCAGGTACAATAAAAATTGAAGTAAAAATAAAATGATGTCCCTGTATAAGTGATAACTTCTCATGATCTGATGATGGCATAGCATGGCGAAAATGTTAATCAATAAAATAGTTAACAACGCTATATATTGTATGATAAGCAAATTGACGGTCCCATTATCCTATACTCATTGTACTTGTGCTTATCGGTTAAAACTACCTTCAAAATGAAAATTGCCAATTTTTTTAACTACATCTTCTGGTAAACTGTAGTTACATTAGCATTTGTTGACTCTTTTCAAGCCGAATTTATTGCACATAACAGCATTAAGTGGTTGAATTTTCATTCTACTTCGCAATTTAGATTTGGTCAAACTCACTACATCGAACACGCTTTCAACATCGGCATTTGAGTATGGAAGAATTCATAAAGCACGTATAGCAAGCTCAGAGAAAGGATTTTCACTAACAGTAACACAACTCTACCACAGTCTACTATATACAGTCACGAAGCTTGAGTTTTGAGGGTGCTAGAAACAATAGACTGTGACGTACTATTTTGCATTGCCTGTAATGAGGCGATATTAGCGATCCTAGTGGTGAGCAACTATCTAATGTTTGCATATTTACTACGTATTGAACTTCGCGACTGTATATACTAGACCGTGACTCTACACTGCACTTCTCTTATGAAATACCCAAAAATTAAAAAAAGAAAAGATGTTGTTGCGTAAGAAAAAGTTCCGGCAACTAAATAATCAACAAAGCTAACTGCTTATGAAAGAGACTTCTGTAGCCTACCTATTTGTTTCTACTTTCCGTTCCCTTATTCTCATGACCCCATAACTTCTATTCTGTGAGTTGATGGAATGATGTAATCACTGTGATAGGTAAAGGAATCCCCACGTGGAGACGTTCAACATCATTTTGAAAAGCTAAGTGATGCCAACCTTTTCCCAATTAATTACGATTTAAGGTTATTTAAATGAAAATCCAAAATAAATCAAATATTAATTTTGTGCGTCCAAAACCCCAGATTTATCAATAGACTTCCTTTAAAAACACCAAAATTTTGCTAATTAACGTTTTTGGTACCAAATGGCTTCTCAAGAACACCGGATCTGGTGACAAAATCACCAAATTGGCAACACTGAGTAACATTTCAAGTCGTTCTGCAGTCGTGTTTGAGTTGTTATAGCATGTTTAAGATCCTTGGGTAACGTGACTTATTGATTACAAACTGAAGTAAATATTTATGTCCATGACGTACTCCCATCTTGAGAATTTCCAGCACATTCCACGCTCAGTTAAACTCTGGTTAATTATCGCATTTGGCATTGACCTCTATATTATTTTGTATTGCTTACATAAAACTGAATACTTTACTTCCCACACTTTCTATATGATAGACTCAAAACATCAGTACGTACACGCTCAGCAGTCCGTCTCTCACGAAAGGAGGCAGGGATTATTCCCAGATATAAATTGCAAAAGTTGGCGCGCACAAAGGGAATGCAATCATAATGTACTGACTTAGATAAATTAATGGTTAAATAATTATAATCAACTTCGTTACAGGGCCTTTGGTCCACTACGTTTCGTCACTTTTTCTTTTGTCCACTGACCACTTAGTCCATTTTTCATGCTTCGTCCATTATGTTTTCGTCCACTGACTATTTCGTCTATTATGACAAAAATAGAAGACATGAAACATATTTCACTTGGTGAAAATGTAATTTATTTAATTCAATTTATATGTGTTGTTGATGTACATGCTGTTTGTATTATAAACGTGATTAGTGACCATTTTCTTCTTCCTGAAGAACTTCATCAGGGTTAATTAATTTTTTATTTTAATCCATATGAAATCTATACTATCATTATTCGGTTGAGAAGTTTTTGTCATCCAGTCTGCTGTCAAAAAATCTGAAAGTTAGAATTTATAAAACACTTATATTACCGGTTGTTCTGTATGGTTGTGAAACTTGGAATCTCACTTTCAGAGAGGAATAGAGATTAAGGGTGTTTGAGAATAAGGTTCTTAGGATAATATTTGGGGCTAAGAGGGGTGAAGTTACAGGAGAATGGAGAAAGTTAAACAACGCAGTACTGCACGCATTGTATTCTTCACCTGACATAATTAGGAACATTAAATCCAGACATTTGAGATGGGCAGGGCATGTAGCACATATGGGCGAATCCAGAAATGCATATAGAGTGTTAGTTGGGAGACCGGAGGGAAATAGACCTTTAGAGAGCCCGAGACGTAAATGGGAGGATAATATTAAAATGGATTTGAAGGAGGTGGGATATGATGAGAGAGACTGGATTAATCTTGCTCAGGATAGGGACCGATGGCGGGCTTACGTGAGGGCGGCAATGAACCTCCGGGTTCCTTAAAAGCCATTTGTAAGTTAGTAAGTAAATCTCCTATATGAAATTTCTCTCAGATATGTTTCCAGCCGGCCGTCGTTCTTGTTGTCTTAATACCGTGTAACCCAGTGGTCGTCAGCATTCGCTGAAATGTGCAAAGGGTAAGCGGAGCCGTCCTGTGTGCCCCGTCGTGCAGCAGGAAGAGATAGAGAGCATACCCGCTAGCAGCTACGAGTGATAGTTATTTTTCAGAACTTTTTATAGTTTTACTGAGCGAGAGGAAGATCGGTTTTTTGCGTCAACGTATTAAGGGAATGTTCGTGGACAAGTTTCTGCACAAAACCGATCCTTCTCTCGCTCAGCAAAATTGTAAAAAATTCTTAAAAAGTACTATCATAATATTATTAGTACCGGTATTACAATATTACCAACCTTTATCTTACAATTCTGGAGAGTTTCATGATTTATACAACGTTAAAACTCGATAATTTCTTGACGTATAAAATATCGGTATATATGACTGAACAGTTTCTTGTTTCATAAAATGTTAAGTAATGAAATATATATCTATAGTTTGTTTCTGAAACGCTTCTTGATTTATAAAATGTCGTTAAACAATAAAATATACGTACCTAATTATGATTTTATGAACTGTGAAAAGTTTCTTGATTTATGAAACTTTGTTAAATAATGAAGCATCTACTATAACTATAATTTTTCGACTTTGATTGGCTTCTTATAGCGTCGTTAAGTTCTGAAGTATCGATTAAATAATGAGATATCTAGCTGTTGTTTTATCGGCTCTAAACAGATTCTTAATTTATAAAGTGTCCTTAAATAATGAACTGCGAGTCTATAATAAAATAAATATGAGTAGATTTGTGATTACAAGTTATGTCTCTTAATGGCAAAATATATTTAATTTAATCGAATGTGAATAGCTTTTTCATTTGAAATATAACATTAACAGGTTAAACAACTACCTAGATATCTCTTATCTCCGAATACGATAGTTGATATATTTCTGAAATATTGTTATACAACAAAATAAGCATATTTAAAAATTGAATATTTATCTATAGTTTATCCATTGTGAACAACTTAATTTATAAAATTTCGTTAAATAATAATTAGTTTCATTTAACACCACAACAAAAAGTAGGGTATTTGTAAACAGTTTTAATACGTGAAGTAGCCCTTCTCTGAACATTACGAAATAAAGTTACTTCATTTTACATTTCATGGCCCGCAAGTGAAGTGGGTGGGCATTGGATACGCACACACATTTCATGGCATTCTCTATTAGGCATATTACATTGCTTGTCACTATAAAAACAGAATGCTATCACAGTTAATGACAACTGTACCGTACCAGAAACTCTGTTCTTTGGATATCGCAGAATATGTTTTTATTATGAGAGAAGAATAAATTACTTCTAGGAAATGTGTTTTGTTATGGCAATAAATAAAGTTATGTAACTTGTGTATGACATGTACTTCTTTTGCACTCATATGGTTTCAGCCCTCGTTTATAGTGCTGAGGCACTTCCCTTAGCGCGAGAAAGCTCCGTTTTACACACAAGTTACATAAATAATTATTATCGGATTACTGATTCTGAAGTACTCTTTGTTTTTCTGAAATTCTCTGTGGGACTACAGAGATTCGCCGTGGGATTACAGAGATTCAGCGTGAGATTACAGAGATTCGCCAAGGGACTACAAGATTCGCCGAGAGACTACAAAGATTCGTCGTGAGATTACAGAGATTCGCCGTGAGATTACAGAGATTCGCCAAGGGACTACAAAGATTCGTCGTGAGATTACAGAGATTCGCCGTGAGATTACAGAGATTCGCCAAGGGACTACAAAGATTCGTCGTGAGATTACAAAGATTCGCCGTGGGATTACAGAGATTCGCCAAGGGATTACAAGATTCGCCGTTAGATTACAGAGATTCGCCAAGGGACTACAAAGATTCCCCGTGAGATTACAGAGATTCACCGTGAGATTAGAGATTCGCCAAGGGACTACAAAGATTCCCCGTGAGATTACAGAGATTCACCGTGAGATTACAGAGATTCGCCGTTGGATTACAGAGATTCGCCGAGGGACTACAAAGATTCGCCGTGAGATTACAGAGATTCGCCAAGGGAGTACAAGATTCGCCGTGGGATTACAGAGATTCGCCGTTAGATTACAGAGATTCGCCGAGGGACTACAAAGATGCCCCGTGAGATTACAGAGATTCGCCAAGGGACTACAAAGATTCCCCGTGAGATTACAGAGATTCGCCGTGAGATTACAGAGATTCGCCAAGGAACTACAAAGATTCCCCGTGGGATTACAGAGATTCACCGTGAGATTACAGAGATTCGCCTTTGGATTACAGAGATTCGCCGAGGGACTACAAAGATTCGCCGTGGGATTACAGAGATTCGCCGTGAGATTACAGAGATTTGCCGTTGGATTACAGAGATTCGCCATTCGATTACAGAGATTCGCCGAGGGACTACAGAGATTCGCCGAGGGACTACAGAGATTCGCCGAGGGACTGCAGAGATTCGCCGAGGGACTGCAGAGATTCGCCGAGGGACTGCAGAGATTCGCCGAGGGACTGCAGAGATTCGCCGAGGGACTGCAGAGATTCGCCGAGGGACTACAGAGATTCGCCGAGAGACTACAGAGATTCGCTGTGGGACTACAGACATTCGACATGGGATTTCAGAGTTTCGCGTGGGATTACAGAGATTCGCCATGGAATTACTGAGATTCGCCGTGGAATTACTGAGATTCACCGTGATATTACAGCTATTCGCAGTGAGACTACAGACATTCACCATGGGATTTCAGAGGTTCGCCGTGGGACTACAGAGATTCGCCGTGGTGTTACTGAGATTCTCCGTGGAGTTACTGAGATTAGCTGTGGAATTACTGAGACTCACCGTGAAATTACAGAGGTTCGTCGTGGGACTACAGAAATTCGCCGTGGAATTACTGAGATTCACTGTGAAATTACAGAGATTCGCTGTGGGACTACAGAGATTCGCCGTGAGACTACAGACATTCGACATGGGATTTCAGAGTTTCGCGTGGGATTACAGAGATTCGCCATGGAATTACTGAGATTCGCCGTGGAATTACAGAGATTCGCCGTGGGATTACTGAGATTCGTCGTGGGACTACAGAGATTCGCCATGGAATTACTGAGATTCGCCGTGGAATTACTGAGATTCGCCGTGGAATTACAGAGATTCGCCGTGGAATTACAGAGATTCGCCGTGGAATTACAGAGATTCGCCGTGGGATTACTGAGATTCGTCTTACAGTTGGGAAAAACTTAAGATAAATCCAAAACGGGTATGCCTAATCAATCCAAGTGGTATTCGAACTCATGCAGTTTCGGATCTCGAGTCCTACCTGCTATCCCCGAACTCGGCGGCTGTCTGTTTAAGATATGTGGATGACTTACCTGATAAGTGAAAGCAGGGACTTTTCTGAATCGGTGAGTTTTTCCTTGTGGGGTGAGGCGTTCAGCTCGCAGATTAACTTCGGAAGACAAGAGTTCTTTATGGTGGCCATCAGGTGAGAGCGGGAGGTGGCAGCTGGAAAACAAAAGAAAACAAATCAGTCATATTGCTGTGTGTATTTGTGTCTGTATATAAATGGGAGTGTGAGTAGTAGCTTCATACGCCACCGATCTTTAGATCAAGTCTCGTGTTCACTATCCGTAATTTGGCTGAAACTGTTGCATCCCTCCTGAACGCCTCTTTAGCCGAACGGTCAGAACTTTTTCCACGCCAGAAACTCCGATTCCTTATCAGTCTGAGTAAAATTGTCGGTTGCAAAAGACTTCAGAGTAGATTTTCTAAGAGAACTTGTGTTCACTGTTGTCATTGCGGATCGTATTCTGTCCTAGGGCGTACGGAGATAAGGTTAGTTGTTCATAGATTATATTGGCGTGACGTCATGTTTGGCGCGTGGCACAGGTACTATTAGGGAACACTTGCATCTTGTTTGTGCTGCAGTTGACTTTATAGGTTATTCGCTATTCAAAACTAGACCTCGGAGACTGTTAAAATGTATTCTAATGATAAAGATTGATACTACGATGACCTTTCCTACAATTTGAATTATGTATTTATTTACTTACTTATTTATTTAATTATTTATTACAGCATTCTATATTCACGTTATGGCGGATTTGAATTTGTTCGTTTACTGTATTTTTACTGGTACTACCAGAGTTAAGGGTTAGATACAGCTTACAGCAGTAAAATTTTTAGAAATATTCAACATTTTTTTCCTCCATTACTGTATCTTGCACAATAATGAAAATTGGTATGTATAAAACACTCTCCTTCTGCTATATGAAAAAATATTTTTAAAATAAAAAAAAATAATATATATATATATATATATATTTTTTTTTTTCAAAATTCATAATGGTGGTAGTTCTCTGTGCAGTGATGAAGCTTTTCCCCCATAAACTTGTTAACTTTTTCATGTTCTCTCTCTTTTATTTTATTGCTGAAACTCAAGTTTACAATATCATGCTCTTTCGACTATATTCCTTAATAAATAATATTTTTTTTTATTTTGTGTTAAAAGAATATATATATATATATATTTGACCATTTCTTAAATGAATTTATTTTTATCAGACAATCTATCAAAGATAGAGAAGTTATCTTGCATCATATTGTAGATATGACAGGCATAAATATGCACAAAAAATTTCATCACAGAATGTTGGCTAGTTTTTTAGTTATGTGGGAAACGCTTCATCACTGCACGGTGAACTGAATTTTAAAAAAAATATATATTTTTTTTAAATCGTAAAAATATTTTTTCATATAGCAGAAGGACAGTGTTTTACACATACTAATTTCAGTAATGGAGGAAAAAAATGTTGAATATTTCCAAAATTTTACTGTTGTAAGCTGTACCTAATCCCTTAAGGCCAAAAGGTCTTCTCTCTCATTTTTTTTATTTTATTGGGTTATTTTACGACGCTGTATCAACATCTAGGTTATTTAGCGTCTGAATGATATGAAGGTGATAATGCCGGTGAAATGAGTCCGGGGTCCAGCACCGAAAGTTACCCAGCATTTGCTCGTATTGGGTTGAGGGAAAACCCCGGAAAAAACCTCAACCATGTAACTTGCCCCGACCGGGATTCGAACCCGGGCCACCTGGTTTCGCAGCCAGACCGTTACTCCACAGGTGTGGACTTTCTCTCTCTCATTCAACCAGTATAAAATTACATAGCAAATATAAATAACATCAGTACAGAAAACATTGGAATAATAGTAATAATAATAATAATAATAATAATAATGATGATAATGACAATAATGATAATGATAATAATTGTAAGAGCAAAATGTAGATGTGTTAAGTTACATGTAATTCTAAGAGTTAAACAATTACAATTTAATGTTAAATAAGACAATTTAGATAGAAGCAATGACTGACATAATGAAGGAAATTTGATATATTAAAAATACAAAACTTATTCTGCAAGAGTAATATTTGAAGAAATATATTTTAGAGAAGAAAAGCAGTCTTTCTGATAGTCGACTTTTGAAAGTAGCCAATGTCTGACAGCCCTTCACACTATGTACGCTATCACAAAAATGAAAGCTTACATTGATCAAACATTATTTGAATGGTTTAGAACCATAGTGGGCCAAGCGCCATTTACTAAAACCGTAGAAAACAAGGGTTAAAATGAAGTTATCACCATAATTCAATGGAAGCATATAGCAAGTAATATAAAGTATACACATTCAAACGAAATTATATGTCAATCTTCATTAAACTATGGTATTCACTTAACTTTAACCCTTGCTTTCTCCGTTTTTAATAAATGGTGCTTGGCCCACTTTGGCTCTGAACCCTTTATTTGCACTACATAGTGTTCTGCCAAATGATAGGTATTTCACTGCAAATCCAGAATTCTCCAATCTTTCCAAGAATTAAAAAATACTCAAATATTATGTCTTTTTTTTAAGTTCAAGGGTGGGGGTTTAAACCCGGTAAACCTCCCCCCCTTGCGTACGCCCCTGGGATAGTAAAGGCCCATTCACAATGAAAATTAGACATAACCGTAACATAAACACAGAAGTTTGCGCCCAGGCTACCAAATGGGATCATTCACAATGATTCACATAAGCATTGACATAAACATTACCGTAAGACGTTAACAAGAAAGGTTGCAAACTCCAAACTTTCATGCTTATGCTTACGTGATTTGCAAATAGAACATACTCGTGGAGCGCTGAAGTATACGACAGAATATGAGGAAATGGTATCGTTGTTATGTTTGCATGGTTACCAAATATGTTTGCTATTATGTTTATGTTCCCATCGTGAATGATGGTATGACTTCTTGATTTTACCGTAACGTTTATATTCTTAAGTTAACGCTTACGTTATGTTTAATTTTAATTGTGAATGAGCCTTAATAGTGATGGTGGCAATAGCGGTACATTTTGCGTACTGTGAAATTCTAGCAATAATAGCTATCGTAAAATACAGTAAATATATGGGGTTTAGTTTGTCGCAATAATGTAGCTCTGAATACTGGAATACAATGCCAGATCACAAATTTTTGTGTACCAGCTAGCTAACTAGGAACGGGTTGTGCAAATTGGTATAATTATAAAAGAAACCAGTATGTATTTTGAACTAGATTGTTCTATGCCTTTAAATGTTACGCACCCAGACATGTAAATTGCCTTTGAGGAAAAATGTAAATAAAACCTCATTGTTAAACATCGTAATGTCGACACCGTTCTATATTATACGGGTGGGCGCTCTCGTGGGACATTAGAGTGCAATGGGAAAGTGTGCAAACACGACACTTCACCGCATACAGATATAATTCCATTCCGGCAAGAGGCCTGACGAAGAATAACAGGATGTTACATCACGTAAATGTGAGTTACGTGACGTTGAAATCAGACGATCCGTCAGGAAACAGACGAGAAAGGAAGGTAGCGATAATGAGTGTTCCTTAAAGGCAAGTCAAGCAGTACTGTAAGTTTTAACACACAAATGTTACATTTCTTGTTACTACGTATATAATGACATCAGGAGAATCATTTCTTTATTCTGTGGAACTAGGCCCTGTATCTTACATCGAAAGGTTTTGTAGTTTTGTAACGGAATTGTTCTCGAAATGAAATTATACAGAGAATAATCTTGAGAAATTTATACCAAGAAGCATTGTCTACGAATGAGTTACGAAAGTTTTTGAAGAACGGAATCAATAATAAACTGTAGAAAGTATATATATATATATTTATAATTAAAATATGTCTTCATAAACCTATTGATTTTCCATCTCAAAATTTGTTTCTAGACTTTAATGTACTTAACGTAAGACAAATTTATTATATTGTATTAATAAAATTCACACATAAAAATCGAAATAATTTTGAATTGTATTCTCATAGTTGTGAAACAAAAGGTATGAATTCTTTAAGATTGTTTGAACCAAAATGCAACACTGTTACAGTATTTAATCATAGTAGTAATTTAGGCCCAAGAATATATAACAAATTTATATTTAAATATCCTAATCTTGTCAATTCGAATAGTTCTAGTATTAAATTTAAAAAGTTATGTATGTATTTTATAAAAATTGAAAAACTGTAAATTTAAATTTATATACTATAATTGCAAATTGTATTGTATAATTATTATTTATAATTGTATTGTATAATTATTAATTTCAATTCAGGAATCCGCCCCTGAGCACGAGTTTTACTCTTTCAGGGGCGAGCTAAAGTTTCTCTGTATATTTTATATTTTATGTTACAATTATTAGCAAAATAATAAATAAATAAATAAATATAAGATTATATACTACGAAGTAATACGTTGGATGTAAGACATCAAACTTATACAGTGACATCAAAAACCTTTTCCTTGCATTTTTAACAATTTCTTTATTGTACCTATGTAGTAGGGTGTATCGAAAAAATTAAATTACGAAATTAAAAAACATGTAGTGCGGAAAAGTTGTCATTATATCTAACAATTATGCACAAAAAAAATTAGAGCTCTAGATTAAATTTTCACCGAGGCGCAAAGCCCTCCAAGTTTTGTAGAACTCACCAAAAACTTGAAAAAATTACGCTCTGTAATACTGAATATTAAGAACGTTCAGCTGTTATAAATGTTTGTATAGATGACTGAATAGACACTTCCAAACTGGCAACCCAATATACTTCAAATCAGGATGCGTACTGCGTAGAGGGAGGGAGGGGGTGAAGATAAGGGTTGGTTAATACTTCTGCTTCTGTCACAATTTCCCTGTTTTCTATTCGTCAGTTTCTGTTCGTCAGTTTCTCCCGAGCCTTTGCTTGTAGTACAGGGACATCATTTTATTTTTACTTCAATTTTTATTGTACCTGAGTCTTGAATGTACTTCACTCCCACCCCTTCTACTAATGAAGTTCAACCGTCCTCCACACAGATCCAAGACTGCATATACAGTCACAATAGCCTTACGGTCATAGTGAACAGTACGTTCCAAAATATGTTTGCGTTTTCCAGTGACGAAAGAGCTTTCAATATTGAATCATTTTCGCACAGGTACTGTCGTCCATTTGCCTACGTCGTATCCCGGTTTCCTCCACCAGCTTTTAATCGCCAGCTGGTGGCTGGGCTGTGTTAGCTCTTTTCTGAAAACATTTATTTCTGTTAGCAGTTAATTGGACGTCTACGTAATATTATACTACTATTTAAAATAACTTAAATAAAAGGGCCTCGTTAAGTAATTAACTGCCACATGATTTCCTCCCTTTCTACGACCCTATAACATAACCACTTGGACGGACAGTAGATAGTATGTCAGAGTAATTTTATCTTTTCGGATCGGGCAGAAGTGAAGATTGAATTTACAGTACGTAAGGTACTTTTTTATAGAGTGCAGTAGGTACAGAATTATTTCAACATGAGTTACTCGTACGAAGGACGAAACTGGTAATTGGGATTAGGTACAATAGTCTATAGTGCGGTAATATACATATTAGAACTGAAGCCTGTATCGAAGTGAGCTGCCACCATTTTAAAAAATGTGTTTAAATATCCATATTATGATTATTTTTCAATTTAACTTCATTCTCTATATTGTACGCTAATGTGCTGTGGACAGTATAATATACACTGCATAGTGAATACGTCCACATGGATAGCTCAGTTCGTTAGTAAAAACACTCATTGTTAATACTGTACTGTATTTTAATTAAACAAAAACCTAATGAAAATTATCAAACTCAAAATCGCGATATTTCCTAGTTTACGTAAATGGATGAACTACTTTTCTTCCCTCCTATATCTAGTAAAGTGATTTGTTTGTACATTACGCCAGTATCATCGAACTCAAGTCGTGGAAGGGGTGTAGCAAAGGTATAGCCAGGTTAATATTAAAAATGTTAGTAAAAATAAAATGATGTCCCTATACATTGTATGTGTGTTTTGAGTGTTGCATATTATGCATTGTATGGGTGTTTTGAGTGTTGTGAATTTTTTCTAATGGCGAAATCTTCAAGAAAGAAGACGTTTGTCAAGGCGGAGGGATATTTTTGTTGCCCCAAAGTAATTGGATAAAACACTCCCGACATATCGAGATGTAATGAGGTATATTATCTCTTCACTCGCTTAGAATTAAAAGGTTAAGGAAGTAAAGAACCTGCAGTGCATGTAATGCAGAGAAAAATTACATATAAAGTAGTGAGTAGGCTACATGGAAACGCACTTCGATTCCTGTCATACTTTTCCATGAAAACAATAACAGATATGATATTAAATTATCATAATAAAGTGAAATAGTGCTTTATGCAACGAGCCTATAATGATAGTAATTAAGAAGCGAGTATGGATGTTTATGAAACGAGCGCAAGCGAGTTTCATAATTTTCATACGAGCTTCTTAATTGCCATTATAGGCGAGTTTCATACGACTTTTTATGCTCGACCATATTTCTAACTTGAAATTATTCATTTTATTTGTATCTAACTGACCTTGAGCAATACCTCGTAAATTGTGAGATGTGCGCAGACGCGAAAGTATTGATTTTTTCCGAGGAACAGATGTCCACATTGACCTTGATAGCCTATAAGCACCTACAGAGTAAACTAAATATTAACTTTGATATAACATTGAAATTAAATTAGACATTGAAAAACGAGGTGACAAATTGAATTTATTTGAATATTATTTACAATTAACGCTAATTATTATAGTAACAGAACATAACCTTCTGCGACAGTATTGGATTTCCAGCCTCCGTGACTTTTCGCTAATTCTCTTTCGATTGCATATCCGAGAATAATCGATACTTGCGGTTTTATAACGGTACAAAGCTGACTTGTCATTGGCTGAACACCTGTATGCTGAGTTGTCATTGGTTGAACACCTGTACTTTAATGAGTAGGTGTACTTTAATGACATGTATTAAAGGACTGCTACCAGGTGTATAATTACTACATTTCGGCATGGTCGAGCATAAAATTTATTTAAAAAAACCCAGAAAATCTAATTAATCTAAACTGGACTGTATGAGACGTAACAGTCTAAGACTATTTGATATTGCAACATGCAAATGCCTTGACTTTGCGAACTGGAAATGTGAACAGTCGTGAAAAGTACCAGAAAAAAAATTGCTGGTCGATCAACGGACATATAGAAAATAACGATTGTAAGTCTGGACAATATAGTAACAAAAAAACTGCAAAAAACAAGAGGAAATGAGATCCATGGAACGTAAAAGAAAAGAAGAGCTGCCACCTTTTTCTCCAGAGTGTACCATACAACAGAGTAGCTCATCGGGAGGAAATAATTCTTCGAATTCGGATTTAACTTGAAAATATCCGCTGAAATCTACATCAAGACCTGGAAGCTGAAAATGCATTTCGCAGATGAGAATTCCTCTGCCAGCAGTTTCTAAAATTACCGATAAAACGGGTGTCTGTATGAAAAGTAGCGGCAATTGCCTCTGCAGTGTTAGAAGATCTTAAACTAGTATCTACTGTAAAGAGGACGAAAGCAAATTAATCTCATAAAAGCAAAATTTAACGAGAGATAAAGAAAAATTGTAGTGCTGTCCTTAAGAACGGATTAGGAGAAACAAAATTTCTCCAGGGTATTTATTTCGACGGAAAGAAAGAACTCGATAGCAGTCATCTCTCCGTGGTGAGTTCTGGGTTGTTACAGCCTATAAATATTGTTAAGAGTTCTGTACAGTTATCCGGCTACTTAAGTAATATTAAACATTTTAAAGGAACAGAAAATATGAGAAATGTGATGAATATTACAGTCTATAGTAAACAAAGAACTGCGAAGTTATTTAAATATAGATTTAAATAAAATTTCTAAACTTTAAAGCTAATACGGCCCTGCTAGAAATCTTCGTATGAGTACCAAATTTGGTAAAGACAATAATTAACATATAAGACAACTTTTTAGACCCCCACTTTTTTTAATTTCTTAAAAAATTTTAACTCCCGATTTCGATACACCCTACTATGCAGTGTCACTCCTGAATATAGCGAATACTGTCCACCTGCAAGCGCTACACACGATTCATGGGAGCTACTGTACAGATAGAGCATGCGGCCATGCGTCTGATGAAAGTATAGGATGAGAAAAGGTGTCGCTGGTATTGGAATAAAAATGCAGTGATACAGTGAGTCATTAAGAAATCAACAAAACACATTTTATTTTATGTTAAACACTTACGCTATGTGCCTGAAACCGACATGTGGATATGAAATAAAAGTTTAACATAATTTCATTAACAAACAAAATGAATCTCTCGAGATTATAGATTTAAGAATTCCGTAAGAAATGCCCGTTTCTGCAGCCAATCATTTTAAGGACTTACGAGGACTCTTCTGCATTTTTCTTTTACATTTGCAACCAAATCTGATAGTTTTGTAGCCTTTCCAACATACCTTTCCCGTTCTGTGCATGTGGTTTCTCTAAATATACTAACCAAATTATTGAGATTTCTGCGGAAGTTTTCAGTGATTACATAATCAGGAAAACGATAAACAAACTGTTCTTCTCTTACTTACTTACTTACTTACTTACTTACTTACAAATGACTTTTAAGGAACCCGAAGGTTCATTGCCGCCCTCACATAAGCCCGCCATCGTTCCCTATCCTGTACAAGATTAATCTACTCTCTATCATCATATCCCACCTTACTCAAATCCATTTTAATGTTATCCTCTCATCTAAGTCTCGGCGTCCCCAAAGGTCTATTTCCCTCTGGTCTCCCGACTAACATTCTATAAGTATTTCTGTTCTTCACAGTCTTCAATATTATACTTCCAATTTCTAACCCCATCCTTGAAGTATACTTCAATAAGAAAAGCTCTCTGTTGCACAGAAAAAGCAACAATGTCTTCGAAATACTTTATACCACTATATGTTACGTTGACAACAGACACACAGCAACTGAATGTTGTACCCTTTCAGACTGGAAATAACACAGCGAGAGCGTTCCGACGGTTGCCTCGGTTTATAAGCATGTACCTGCATGGTATAGTCAAAAAACAAGATACAATAAAAATGTAAGAAAAAGTTTTTGATGTCACTCTATTCCTCATTAGATCTGTCGAAATACCGCAGCCTAAGCAGGATCGGAACATTTTAAGACAACATTTGAAAAAAAATGAATAAACCACTGCTATCTCAAATTATGATCAGTTGATGTCGTTGGATTTTTTTCTGCGGAGTCATTTAAGAACTTGGTAGACGAGACATCAGTAAAACAACAAGAAAATTTCATGCCACGTATCATTGTGACTTGCGACGTAATTAGAAATACACCAGACTCTTTCAATGAGCCTGATAATTTTAGCAGAGGCGTTGAAACTTACGTACAGTAGGTCCTACTATAGCCGAAGACCTTCATTTGAAACATATAGATCAGCCAGGTTTGTGGAAGATAGTTATAACTTGAAGAGGATTTCGTGATGTATTTATTTTGATATTGAAGCTTTTTATTTTATATTCCTGGAGGGAATATAATAGGTAGAAGTCTTCAGCAGTGGAAGTAGTATTATTTTGCAAATTAAAGAATCTCAAATAATGACGTGATCTATGCCATTTTTTTTTACAAAAAATGTAACGTAATAAATTTGTTATTTAATTTCTTCGTAAGATGTGTAGGCATAATATGAAACTGTGTCATTTATGTAGACCGTTTATTGTTAATCAACGTGTTTATCTTATGTGCAGGCTTCGAGATTTGGACCCGATACAATAAGTTTACTGTGCATGTTCTATAGGTTGTTGACTCGCTACAGGTAGCGAAAGGTAGAGATGTGTTCAGGTAACAACGTTGCTGTTTAGAATAGAGTACGGTAGTATGGGGAAACACACACATATGTACATTCTGAAAGTAAATATACATTACACAATGACAATGTCAAAAGAATGTGAAAAGCATATTTTATTCTCCTGGCTTTTACGAATATAAGCATTTATGTTTATTTATACACAGTGTTAATGCTGGAAATAAACATGTAGCAATCTTAATTTCATTTATCCTATTGGTCGTCTTTAGGAAGTGCAGTTACAGTACCGAATTGCAATGTATTACAAGGTACATTCTCAGTGTCTCAAACGTAAATATTTTTCGCTTATCTGCCAAACAAAGTTTGTACTATGAAAAGCTATGCTCTACGTCGCATGCCGTGATAGGAGCAAAACGAGAAAACCTAACATCATTGCAGTCTCTAAGAGACAGTCCTTTATTCTCGGGTGACTCTATGTCCACTAATTTGCTGTTTATGTTACATAATGTTCCATATCCGTTATTTTTACATAAAATTGATTTCCACTTCTGTTTTATACGTTGAGTAACTGGTGTACAGTACTTGGTGTCTCATTAATTCTTTATGTCATTTCCTCAACTAATTTGAGGGCTTCTGGCATCTCTTGCTCTGACTTTTCTAACCGTGTAATAGTTTCAGACACAGTTTGAAAATGGGTTTGTATGAAAACCAAATTATTCGTCAGAACCTTCAAATCCAGAGCTTTAATTATTCTGATTGCAAAACTGTCGTCACTCAATGTGTTGATTATCTGCACAATTGTACGGTAATATTTGGCATAATAAATAGGTGCATTAAGCCATGTACCCCATCTAGTAACAACGAGCTCTGGAGGTAGAGGAAGAGTGTGCACTAGTTTCTTGAATTTCGCAACCGTCTTTGCGTATTTGTTGGCATTCATTTTACAGTACCCCCACCCACTGTAAGCTTTACCACTATACTGAGTACGTCGTTATGCGGATTTCTCACTGAACTGCTCTATGGGGTCCGAAGTCTCGAAGCCTGCTTATGTAAATGTGTAATGTGCTACTTCAGATGTATACAGGATGTAAGGGGTATAAGTGCCATTATTTTAACTGGTGATTGTTCATGTCATAAGGAAGAAAAAATGTCCTCAATTTTTTTATAATTGCATTATTTAACTAATTATTAAAGTTCACAGTATTAGACGTTTGGCAACGTTCCTAGATAGGGAGGAGGGAGTTTACAAGTAAACAGTACAGCTCTAACGGATACATACATACCGGTACAAAACAGAAGCTCTGTTCTAATGCAGGGGCGGACCGTTGTTTACATAAAACGAACAGCAAATACAAACTTTCAATCTCATTAATAGAACTTTATGGTAAATTTCCATTTTATTTAACAATATTGGTCCCTTTTTTATTGTACATCTAAAAAATAAACAATAATGGTTTACTGCACAAAGTCACACGGACTTTTTTTTTAATGCATCATTTTAATCTCGTCCGCTTCCATAAAGCATTATAATTTTTAAAGAAATTTCTGTTTGCGTGATTTTCGAAGCGAGGTAAGAAACTCCCAGTTTCTAATAATCGTTGAGAAACTGTACAAAAGTTCGGCGATTAGGTAACCTTCATTGCGGAAAACATTGACGGTACATCCTTCTTGCCTCACTTGAATTACGACGACTTTCTCCATAAATTACTAACATATGATATTCCTAAACTGTGAATGACATTGTAAGTTGTTTATCGAATACCTGATACCGAACTGTCTTCCGCTCGGCAGTATACCTATGGACAGGGAGTTTGAACTCAGCTGACTCGTACGTACGTCTGTGCAGAGTACTGCCTGCTCAACACGTTGCCACGTCTCTCACGCTAGAATATTAACAAATTTAAGCATGCCATTATATTTAATTTCACGAAAACGTAATAGAACACACAAATATGTATTTAAACTAATATGATCTCTTTCCTAGATATATCTACTGATGTAATTGTTTTCGTAATTTTACAAACGATAAAAGCACTGTACTCTAACCACGAGAAAGTCTCAGGGGAATGAGACGCAGCGGGGCAATGCTATGAATGAATGTTGATGTCATAAGATAGTGATGTCAAAGCAAGCGCATTGTTCTGACCTTGACGTCGTGCGCGGGCATTAAGCGCTAGGTATGCTAGGAGGAATAAGCAGCCTGTTGGATTAAGAAAACAGTGGTGCACAAACTTCAAACGGAACGTGAAATTTTATGTCGTCGTTTTTATATGGTTTCTTTCTGTTTGTTATTTTCTATATTGTCTGTAAAACAAAAATACTAACACCTATTTCTTAGCCTAATATTCCAGTTGTGTTTTAAACGTTAATAACATAATAAAGAGTAAAGAAGAAATATTCACACAAATTCCATAATAACTACAACTATACTGTAGTGATGGGCGAAGTTGTTCTTTTCCCGGAACAGTTCCGACGGTTCCGGTTCCGAAAAAATACTATGTTCCAAATAACAGTTCCGAAATAACAGTCACCAGTGGTGATGAGTCGGAGTCGTTGAGTCGTTCAAACGAACGGTACAGTACCCTCCCTCTTCACCATAGACAAATAACACCATGCAGCTCACACTGGAGCACTCATAGGCATGACATAGTACACATTCTTATCTATAGATGGCACTGCAATGCACATTCGAATCGATTTTGGAAAATTGCTGTGCATGCGGACAGAACTCAAAAGCTTAATGTTAGTAATTACCAGGGAACGGATTTATATGGACTAAAAATATATGAAATATGTAAATATATATGTAGTTATTTTTACCAAAATATGGAATTAAATATGGATTTTTACCAAAATATGGAATTAAATATGGACTTAAAATTATAAAAAAATGACTATGTACGTTAAATATTGGTACATTTTAATCAAACTAAACAAAAAATATAATGGACGTACCTTATCTTCCAATGTAGTTTCAACAAAACACAATTTTTATTGTCTGTTACCATAACAATAGGTTACAAACATTTCTTTCAAGTGCTGAAAAGTGAATCTTCTTCTATTGTCTCTGAGGATAGATTTATACTGACTAAAAGAGCGTTCGACGTCACAAGAAGTAACTGGTACATAATTCAATTTCACAATGTCTGCTGGGGATAAGTCCAAGTTAATCTTCACTGTTGATTCACCACTCATCACAGCAACAACCTTTTGTAGTTCTTCATATCCAGGGTTTTTTGAAAGTACAGTGTCCACCTTAGCTCTTACTGCATCTGCAACTTTACCTCTACCACGATTCAGTTGTTCCACAGTACTATTTATAATTTCAAAACTTTCAGATAGTGAAAGGTGCCTATTTTGGAGACTTTTGAGCGTTTTTATGATGCATGAAAATGTATGCTGAATGTGAGCTAAGTCATTCTTCACACTTATGTCACAGGTAACTGTTTTCGCAGTATCAATTGAGACTGCATCTTCAGAGTCCAATGCAAGGAGAACATTGTTAATAGAGTCTATATGTTCGGCATAATATTCAACTGCTTCTAGCCATGTACCCCATCTAGTTAAAATTGGCTTTGGTGGCAATGGAATTTCAGGGTACATTTCTTTCAACACGTTAACTCTACTGGGAGCTTTGAGAAATACTTTTTTCACTGATGAAATCAACAAATCTACTTTAGGGAAATTGTCTCTGACCACTTCTGCCACACGATGAAATGCATGCGCCACACAAGTAAAATGAGTCAATTTAGGATATACAACAGATAATGCTTGTCCAGCTTTGACCATATAAGGGGCAGCATCGCTAATAAAGAATAACACATTATCGTACATAATACCCTTTGGCCACAGGATACCCATAGCTTCGTTGAACAGTTTAACTATAGTTTTGTTATTGCACTTTTCTAGAACATCACAATGTAAAAGAATTCGTTCAGAATATTGTTCACTTAACAAACCGATAACTACATTACCAACAAGTCTACCTTCTTTGTCGGGAGTCTCATCAATGGAAACCCAAATTGAACTATCTTTAATTTCATCTCTTATCTTCTGTATTGTCTCATCGTAGATGGATGGAGCATACGTCTTCCTAAGTGTTGACTCATCCGGGATTGTATGTTGAGTATATTTTTCAAGGAATTCCCTGAAGACCTTATTCTTTAGTTTGTAGAGAGGAATATCAGCAGAGATGAGAGAACGGCACAGGTCGATGTTAAACTCAGATCTTACATTCGATGTTGTTGGTTGTGTTAAAAACAATTGTCTCTGCTTGGAATTTAGTTGTTTGTTGGCCTGATGTTTACTAGTTGTAATGTGTTGTTGCACCAGGAACTTTTGTGTAGATGATACTGCACACTGACACAAATTACAAAATAATATTTTATTGTCAGTTGATAAACCATCTTCTTTAAATTCTGAAATGTAACTTGTTAGTTTTGATTTTAAATTGACTGAATGACGTACTTTTGGCATATTTACCGTCTTTATAGTATGATTTACAAAACTGAACCTATGTGTACTCTGACTGGCATTTAACTGTTGAGCTGCACAACTGAAGTCTGTTAAAAATTTTAAATTAAATTAATACAGTTTTGTAACTTACTTTCCCATTGTTGATAGGACTGCTAATTTTCAAATAACTCTGATGTTAAAGGGATTACTGAACATGTGTTTAAATCTCTATTGTTGAAATGTATTTTTAAAAGTTAATGGAATTTTGTTTTGTTTTATTGTTAAACCTAATATAATATGGACTGTTTTATATGAAATATGGAAAATATATGGAAATTAACGAAAATATGTACTAAACTCTAAAATATAGAAAAATATGGAAAATAAAAGTAGGATTTTTCAACCCTACACATTGTGAAACATAAAGATAATGCAAAATATAAATTATATTACCTTTATAAGTAAATATGTATTTACATATAAATCCTTTCCCTGGTAATTACACAGCTGTTGACTACACGGACAGAATACAACACTTTGTTTTCGTACATAAAGTTATAAAGACATGGTAGCCAACTAAAAAAAATAACAACATTTAAAACATATGGTATGTAATTTCTGTTCTCTCTCTTACATAATAAAAAAAAAAAAACAAATCATTAATTTTTATTTTTACTTTTCTTAATGCACAGTTATAATAATAATAATAATAATAATAATAATAATAATAATAATAATAATAATAATAATAATAAATATTACAATTTCATAAATAAAAAAGATATATATTGGCAGTACTGAAACCTGGAAACCCCGCAGTGGGTTAGTAAAATGTTGGAATCGCATCTTTACCAAAGTGTAATTTAAACTTCGCATTAAACATCGCTCTCCAAATCAGTACTTATATGGGTAGTTTCCAACAAATAATGCTACAACATTTTTGTCGTTCTTGATAACAGAGAAGATAGCACAAAAACTTGTGCTTGTCAGACTTAACCTCAACAAACGACATACAGACATTGTAACTAAACCACTCATTACCATTTACGACTTTAACCTTTGTATAGAATCAGCTGATCAATGAATTAATAATAGTATGCGTACTTTATGACTTTGTAGAATGTTTATAAAACAGAATTAGTCAACTAATGGTGAAATAAACCATAAAGCGGGAATGAATATTACAGATTATTAAATACTTGCTATAACATTACAGATGATTGGCCAGTCTTACAAATGTTGATATTAAAGTTCGCGCCACCGCAAGGATTTCAATTTCCATGCGCCCCCCTCCAACCACGTGAGAGTTTCAAATACCAACTTCATCCAACGAAGTTACAAGTACAACATAAAGAACAACGAGAACAGTGTAACTGCTGCTGTCGTTGGTTCATCGGAACAAGCTCCGACGTTCCGACTGTTATCTCGGAGTCGGAACATACCTTGTGCAACGCGGTACTGCAAGCCCGCAACAGCTGGGCAAGTGAGCAGCTCGGAGTCGGAACACTGTTATTTCGGAACAGGAGGTTCCGACCTACTGTTCATTTTTGCAACAGTTCCGAGACCGGAACAGTTCCAAAATAACTGTTGTGTTATTTTTTACCCATCTCTACTATACTGTACTAAGTGAATTAAACACATCATTCATAAAGAAAGTGTTATCCCAAAGAAAAACACTGAATATGACATGATTAGTTGAAGTTGATATTGATGGTATCTTTAGCCTTATAAAAGTAATCAAAACAATATTATAGTACAAAGCAAAGTTGTCTAGGTAAATGTTTTAACTGTAACTAATATTACATAATAAAATTCTTATCGCATTATGCTTTTAGGTGATATCGGTGCGCAACTTTCTGTTATCAGAATATTAAATTATCTCTGAATCTGCTGAATCTATAGAGCTGACGTTTTACCAACACTTAGGCACATATCTTTTGTTTGTGATGTAACAGTATTTGCTTTGTTAATTCATTTCCTTACAAACATTTTCCATGCGAATATTTTCAAACATTTTAACACACTATCTTCAGTAATACGTATTTACTGTACGATATATTAGATTTACGAAAACATTGTTTTAGTACCTGTAAGGCTACTGAACAAACATATCTGAAAATTTCACTTTTCTGTAAAAAAAAAGTTGAGAAAATATTCCTTTTGAATAAAAAAGCAAAGTTGTGAAAAATGAGCATTAAAATTAAAACTTACATTCTTATAATGCACTTATACTTCTCAGATAAATCTAGAAATTAACATGGATACAGTTTTAATAAGTTCTCTTCCCTTTATCCATTCAATCAGTGCTGGCCATCCCTGTACATAGCTCGACCAAGCGGCATATACTATCTCTTTCGTCCGTCTCTTTCCTTTCCGCTGTAAAGCGCTCAGGCTCTCCTGGGCTCTAAAGCGGGCGCTTGCTCCTATGGGCATCAGTTGACATGACTGTCATAAGATGTCATAAGGTCACACACGTGGGTACACGCATGTCCATTGGCTCTCTCTGACAGCACAAACGATAACATTGATACATACATACTTATACTACTCTAGTTACAAAATTAGATCACTGTTAATCTCCTGGTCTTTTAATCCCTCCATACAGGAAATAACATATGCAGGAGAGCGCATGTTTTTTTAAACTGACGTTATAGCGGTAATATTATTCATCTACTTCGCTCCAATAATTATCGTATTATGTGTTTAAATTGTTTTCTCTCTACATTTAGCTATGATAAGACAACATTCAATTATGGCACATATAATTAGGCAAATGTACATACATATCACAGCTTGATAAGTTTCTACACAGCATAGGTTTCATTCTTTCGAACTTGATTTGAGCTGATTACCAAGAAACAAAGGTAAATTTCTCACATGCGATTGGCAGCGTGAAAGGAATGACCGTGAAAATAAGTATATGTGAACAGGATCTCAAGGCTGCTCTAAACTGTGGGATTATGACGTTGATACGCTATAAAATATGCTTAATATGTATGTACTTGTGCGCAAGTGCTAATATTATTTGTGATGGCGTATATATTCCTGAGATAATCTTGTCTGCATTGGTGTCGAGATAATAGTAAATATGTGGGCAAGGTCACACTTGTTTCTCTGCCCGTCCTCCTCCTTCCGAATGAACGCTTTGAGATTATGTAATCAGCGGAGTGAAACGAAACAGAAGACAGATACTTTCTAAAACAGCGACTCGTTGAATTTCACTTTTACCGCCTTAGTGATCACAATTATAACGAAAGAAAGAATCTGCTCTTGCTTTCATGCACATACTTAAGAGCTTTTTTACGTTTTCCTCTTTACGATATGTTTATATGCATCGGTGACATTAAGTATTAAATACATTTCTTACGGATGTATTTCACAATCTTCTTTATAAACACATTTAACATCAATAGCTGTTCGTGGTCATTTGTTGGTGGTTAAAGTTAATTAACATTTATAAATTTTACATTCTGAAATCTGACATGGAAATACGAAATGGAAATATAAAAATTGGAGATTTATCCTTCGAAGGGGTGGAAAAATTCAAATACCTTGGAGCAACAGTAACTAGTACATTATGCAACGAGCCTATAATGAAGGCAATTAAGAAGCGAGCATGGATAACATAATTTTCATACGAGCTTCTTAATTACCATTATAGGCGAGTTTCATACGACTTTTTATGCTCGACTATATTTCTAACTCGATATTATTAATTTTCTTTGTATCTGACCTTGACGAATGTCCCGTATGTTGTGAGATGTGCGCAGACGCGAAAGTATTGATTTTTTCCGAGGAACAGATGTTCAATTTGACCTTGCTAGGCCATAAGAACCTACAGAGATAACATTGAAATTAAATTAGACATTGAAAAATGAGATGACAAATTGAATTTATTTGAATATTATTTACAATTAACGCTAATTATTATAGTAACAGAACATAACCTTCTGCGACAGTATTGGATTTCCAGCCTCCGTGACTTTTCGCTAATTCTCTTTCGATTGCATATCCGAGAATAATCGATACTTGCGGTTTTATAACGGTATAAAGCTGACCTGTCATTGGCTGAACAGTTGTGACCTGAGTCGTCATTGGCTGAAAGACCTGACCTTTAATGAGTAGGTGTACTTTAATGGCATGCATTAAAGGTCTGCTACCAGGTGTATAATTACTACATTTCGGCATGGTCGAGCATAAAAATATAAATGACACTCGGGAGGAAATTAAACGCAGAATAAATATGGGAAATGCGTGTTATTATTCGGTTGAGAAGCTTTTATCATCTAGTCTGCTGTCAAAAAATCTGAAAGTTAGAATTTATAAAACAGTTATAGGCCTACTACCGGTTGTTCTGTATGGTTGTGAAACTTGGACTCTCACTTTGAGAGAGGAACATAGGTTAAGGGTGTTTGAGAATAAGGTGCTTAGGAGAATATTTGGGGCTAAGCGGGATGAAGTTACAGGAGAATGGAGAAAGTTACACAACGCAGAACTGCACGCATTGTATTCTTCACCTGACATAATTAGGAACATTAAATCCAGACGTTTGCGATGGGCAGGGCATGTAGCACGTATGGGCGAATCCAAAAATGCATATAGAGTGTTAGTTGGGAGACCGGAGGGAAAAAGACCTTTGGGGAGGCCGAGACGTAGATGGGAGGATAATATTAAAATGGATTTGAGGGAGGTGGTATATGATGATAGGGACAGGATTAATCTTGCTCAGGATAGGGATCGATGGCGGGCTTATGTGAGGGCGGCAATGAACCTTCGGGTTCCTCAAAAGCCATTTGTAAGTAAGTAAGTAATCTGACATGAAACCATGCAACATACGTTTAAGGGAACTTGTAGATGAGCGCATGGAAAAAAAAAAAAAAAAAGTACATTTTCTAATTTAAAATACAAATGCACAAAAAGTTTTGTCCATAATTTAATGTAATTTTTAATAGTAATAATAATAATAATAATAATAATAATAACAGTCTAATAATAATAATAACAGCCTAATAATAATAATAATAATAATAATAATAATAATGGTTTATTTTATTTGGCAGAGTTAAGGCCATTCGGCCTTCTTTTCCACTCCACGAGTATGATACAAAATTACTACATCGCTATAAACAAAACATAATTTGATTAATATAGTACAACACATAATTAATGTAATACATTAACAATTCCTTTTACCTTCCCAACACAGCAATAAAATAATTATTTAATAATAATAATAATAATAATAATAATATCAATAATAATAATAATAATAATAATAATAATAATAATAATAATAATTATTGTTCATTTTAACTGGCAGAGTTAAGTCCATTCGCCCTTCTCTTCCACTCAACCAGTATGATACAAAATTACTACATCACTATAAACAAAACATAATTAATATAGTACAATACATAATTAATATAACACAATAATTTCTTTTACCTTCCCAACACAGCAATAAAATAATTATGTAATAATAATAGTAATAATAATAATAATAATAATAATAATAATAATAATAATAATAATAATAGTCATTCCAAAATATAATGAAATTATTGAACTCAATCATGATTGTCATTATAACATCAATTTGACTGCGTTCGTAAGAAACTTTTAACCTGTTCTTGACAGTAGTTACTGTCTGGCAGATCCTAATCTTCTGAGGTAGAGAATTCCATTCACGGGGGACTGAGGCAGTAAAAGAGGAAGAATAGTGTGATGATCTATGAACAGGAATTGCAAGGATATGGCTCTCCTTGACTTTATGTTTAGATTGTGATTGGAGGATAAGTAGTTAAACCGGGAACGAAGATAATTTGGAGTAGAAGTGTGGAGTGCTCTAAACAGAAGATACAGCGAATGAAGTGAATATTTGAACGACAGTGTAATATGGTCGAACCTGCCAGCATTGCTGATGAATCTGACACTTATATTGTGCACACGCTGCAAACTTGTTCGAAAGTTCAGTTATCAAGTCTGTAAGTATTACGTCACAATAGTCAAACAGTGTTAATACGATGGTTTGCACGTCGGTTTTAGTTTGGGTTCTAGGGCATTTCGTAACCGGAAATTTCGTCACCATTATAGTTTGTCATCTATTTTTAGTCATTAGTTTTTTGGTCATCAAATACATTTTGTCATCATGTTTTCTTGTCATTGAGGAGAGTTTGTCACCGAAGATATTTAAGAAAATGTAACAAACCTATATAAATAGGGCCTAGTTGAAATACATAAAACGAATAAAATCAGTTCTATTGCAAATTTAATTATTAATTCAAATGTGTAGTTAAGTTAAAGTACGCAGTATCAATACCTGTTCTGGATTCTTGATGACAGAATCTGACAATCCTGATGTCGGAGGACATATTTGAAACTGCGGTGTACACAGTTCCTCAGTAAACCAAGGCGTGATATATTTTATATCTGAGTTTTTCACTGTACTTAAAATTTCTATTGTCAGGATCGTATGGCCCAGGACACGAAGAGTCCCTACTGTGTTGCATCCGTTATCTCTGACTAGGCGAAATAATTACTCTATTTGCAGAGTTATTTCAGTTTGCTTTCGAGCAAATAATGTGTGTTATTACATGCTTCGTTCACCAGGCAGCGAGAATCTCCCACTATTGGATCTAGACTAGAGTATACGTACGATCGCTGGTAACCTTGACATCCTTTGTTCATTTGTCTTCAATAGGTAACATAATATGTTTATTGAATGATGTGCTGTTGCTGTGTAGATGTTTGTGCATCTGTGGAATCAATGAGACATGTAATTCAAATTATTTATTTGCACACGACCTTCTGATACGACGTACTAAAAGAAAAGAATTTTATTTGAGAAGTATGAGATATAAAAACATTTTGTATTATATGCTTCTAGTTTGTAACATCCGAAAGTCGCATATTTTATTGGGACTGTAAACCACAAAATCATACAAATTTCTAAAGTGTTCCATTTATAAATTGATCTCAGCATGCGACAAATAATTTGCTACAGGAAACTGAGCGCTTGCGTACCGGAAAATGTTCCACATCCGATTATAGTGGGATATTTTATTGCTTGTGGAACTAATATTGTATCGTTTACTCTGTTTTTCATTAAACATTAATCCTAGTGACTGTTACTTAGATATTTAAATTACTGGATAACCTTGTAACATAGACAAGAAATTCAAATTTATATAGCCTAGATTTAGACAGTTCACTATGAAGATCAAATAAATCTTACTTTATTCGACTTGTAGGTACTATTTGATGTCAACGAACTAACAATAGTGTGGGTTTTTTTTACGTTGCAAATGGTTATATACCCGTGGCAGTGGTAACTAATTACACTAAATAATGACAATTAATAATAAACACAATTAATAAAAAATACAATTAATAATAAATTAATAATACTACTAATAATAATTAATACTGATAAATAATAATAATAATAATAATAATAATAATAATAATAATAATAACGGAGCATCCTAAATTAAATGAAGCACGATCAATTAAAATAACATTTAAAGTAAATCTAACTTGTATCTTAACCCTAAGTTCGCACTAAAACCCACGAGTATGATATTTTCACACCTGCACAAGCACCTTTCAGCACTACACTCATTTCGCTGGCAACTCACTCACTGCACTGGAACTACGACACATTTCATTATTCCTATCCTGATTTCACTAACACTTCAAAAACATTTCACTGTTCAAATACTTTGCACTGGCTCCATAAACTATAAAGCTTCACTGACAGAAACACACTTCACTTACACAACACACTTCACTGACGCAACACCCTTCCCACTTCACTGACACAACAGACTTCTTCACTGATATAACACTTCAATAACAAAATATCAATTACACCCTTTAAATAGTGTGTAACTTATAATATATTACCGTCTATTAGTAAAGTCCTTAAACCTATTTTTAAATACATTTTTGGTTATTGGTAAAGCCTTTACTAAGTCTGCAGGTAAAGCATTCCAGTCCCTGATAGTACGATTGAGAAAAGAAAACTTTCCAGTGTCCATCATAAGCCCATCCATCCTTACATCCATAGTCATGCATTTCGTACAGTTTTAGAAAAAAGTTTTATCGCACAGATACTTCATTAGTTCCAGAAAGAAGGCAGTGCGCATGATCATACATACAACGAAACAAAATTAATTTTATTACCTCAACTAGTTCTTCTCTTGTGAACCAGGTCGCTCGTCCCCTGATCATGCGCACTGCCTCCTATCTGGGACTTAATTATCCAAAGTACGCATATAGGCTACATACATACATACATACATACATACATACATACATACATACATACATACATACACACATACATTGTACAGAACGTTCGTCAGGAAAAATTCCGCGCAGTCAAAACACCGTCGGCCTTTTACCGTTAGATCAAATCGAACGCACCTGCCTAACAAAATATAGTGCGAACATTTTCCCTGGATGGAGCGTGGAAAAGTTTTAAATGTTGCGCAGTATGGTTAGATAATACAGGCTGAAGGAACGTCGAGTTCAGTACGTTACTATACAGCTGATTTTCATTCAGTACAATTCGGTATATTGTATGCAGTATACAATAGAACAAAGAATTTCATTTATAATGCATGCACTATATTACCAAGAAATCCTAGAAACAATATCGTGCTATTGGCATAACTTACTTCTGCTAAAAATATCCTGGCGTTCATTATGTATATGATAGTCCTGACACTGAATTTAGTGAAGGAAGTGAGAGAAACCGATTTATTTCTGTATGCAAGAATAATGCTGGGTTGCAAGAAAGCATTTATAGGTTCGTTAAACGCTATTGGCCCTATAACTGTTCATTTAGCGTCAGTAAGAGTTGCAAGAACGACCTTTAAAGCTATTGGTTCGTTAAAGCACTCTGTAAACTATAGATCGAAAATCGGAGCTGTAAACTGTTAACGAATCGTTAGCCGCCATATTGTACGTATATTTCTTGTTTTTATATCTGACAGTATTAAGTAATTTCGTGCATTTGTTATCATCAGAAACAGGTAAGTAAAAATGTAATATACATATCACAATGAACTCGAGGTTCATGTGTGTATAGGAAAAGTTCTGTGAATAAAACAATTTTATTACTATTATAGAATCGTCTGACGTAGAGGTTATGTTTGATATGGTACAACTACCTAGACCAAGAATACTGAGAGACGCTCGAATCCTTCAGATTTCTAGAAGAATACGATAATATTGATTTTAAAGTTAGATTTAGATTATCGAAAGACACATTCATGGTTCTATTGCATGAAATAGGGCATCACATTGGAAAACAAATCGCACGCAGTAAGACAGTATTAGCAAACAATCAGCTGATGATTGTCTTGCGCTATTACGGAATAGGAGCGTTTCAGAATGTGATAGTGGATGATATTCATGTTTATAAATCTACAGTTTGTAGAATAATAAGATGTGTGACTGCATTGCAAGAATGAGAGAAAATTACATTACTATAACTCAAGGAAATTCTGTACAAACAGTAAAACAGGATTTCTTCTCAATTTGAAAATTTCCCAACGTTATTGGTGCACAGACTGTAGCCATATGAAAATTCAAAGCCCTAGTGGACACTTGAATGAGAAGAAGAGTTACTTCTCTATCAATCTGTACCAAGAATCATTGCATATTGACCTGGGTCATTATTTTATGCCTGTCTTCTACGTGCAAAGTTTGAAAACAGTGACTATCCAAAAACACAATATTACCATAGCGACAAGGGAATTATTTGTGCCGGCTACGTTGGCTCTGTCGTTTTGAATCTTTTCCATTTAAAGATGGAATAGCTAACAGATCGTTAAATATCACATTTGCACCGACCTATACTTTAAAGTCTGGAATAGTTTAAAGGTCCGTTACTTAACGAGAGAATAGCAATTTATGGAACAGGTTTCTTGCAACCCAGCATAAGACGCATAAACCACGTTCTAACTCAAGAAAAGTTGTTGTTGTTGTTTAGTCAACTGTCCGAAGACAGGTCTGAACCTCACAAATGATACCAAGAAGGCACTACTTATGAGGCAACTAGGCCAGGAGATAGTGGGATAGGATGGCCAGTTCCTTTCCCCCTCCATTGCATATATCGCCGAATAGCTACATAGACAAGTATTACACTAGTCACACTTCAGATGCATACAAACAATTTTTCTTCCTGTGACATATATCGTCAAGTGAGATGTACTGCCTGATAATAGATGTACATATCAGCCAGAAATTCCATCAGAGGGTAACTGAAGTATTATAAGATAATAATCATTCATAAATTGAATGAAACTGACCAAGTTCCTAGTGATAAATTTTATCGATAGGGACGAAATACAACGTGTGTTTAGAAATCATTTCAAAAGATACAAAATGTGAATTAGAGAGGATGGTCGATAGTTTCAGAATTTCTTACAGAATAAGCCAATAAATTATATCTTATAGTCTAAGCATATAATTCGTGAGATTTTATTGGCGAAACTGGAACCTACTTCCAGACGTACCTCGTTATAATCTGCAGTACAGGTTAATATCAGAAATATCTCTGATTATAAGGTAAGAGGAATGCAACTGATTATATAAGTTTAAGAAATGCGGATATCTAGCCATTGTTTTTAACAACGTAATTGTAATAATGGAACACAACTGTACAATGCATGTCGCAACAGTCTAAACATGTACATTAAGTCTTACGTTCATATCTTACTCATTTCTTTGACGCCCGCTGGTATGTAAACCTCCATTCGTGCGGCTGTCACTTCTAAATTTTGCACACTTTCCATTCCAGTTGGTTGACCTCTTCTTACTGTTCGAAAACATAATTTCTAAGTTATTAGGTGTGGAAATAGACTCTGAGACTTTTTTTTTGCGACAAATGCATTTAAATCTGATAAATCTTGTAGGGCCTACACACTGTAGTATAAAATTGACGTCAAACAAATACTACTGTCACCACTACAATTACAGTTGCTAGTAAAGAGTGTTTAGTTCGTGTCCACGGCCGGGAACAAGCTTATCAGACACGCTGGAATTGATCGAGGCTTCTTGTGTAACCAATTCTAGGTACGTTCAAAGATATCTGACCCTACTAATCGATAGTGATTGATAATTTGTTGGTGTAAGTGTGACTTCTTTAGTTATAATTTATATGAAGAGATGACGAAGAAAATTGTCTGTGTTGCCAGTTGTGCATAAATTATGGAATGCAATTTTTCACAATACTCTACTGATTGTAAAACAACACTGGGTTTGGCTGGAAACTACTGATATTGTCAATTATAAAAATTAATTTATGCTTAATCTAAATCAGTGATGTCAAACAAGCGCATTTTTCTGACCTTGACGTCGTGCGCGGGCATTAAGCGCTGGGCATGCTAGGAGGAATAAGCAGCCTGTTGGATTAAGAAAACAGTGGTTCACAAACTTCAAACGGAACGTGAAATTTTATGTCGTTATTTTTATATGGCTTCTTTCTGTTTGTTATTTTCTATATTGTCTGTAAAACAAAAGTACTAACACCTATTTCTTAGCCTAATATTCCAGTTGTGTTTTAAACGTTAATAACATAATAAAGAGTAAAGAAGAAATATTCACACAAATTCCATAATAACTACAACTATACTGTACTAAGTGAATTAAACACATCATTCGTAAAGAAAGTGTTATCCCAAAGAAAGACACTGAATATGACATGATTAGTTGAAATTGATATTGATGGTATCTTTAGCCTTATAAAAGTAATCAAAACAATATTATAGAATAAAGCAAAGTTGTCTAGGTATATGTTTTAGCTGTAACTAATATTACATAATAAATCTCTTATCGCATTATGCTTTTAGGTGATATTGGTGCGCAACTTTCTGTTATCAGAATATTAAATTTTCTCGAAATCTGCTGAAGCTATAGAGCTGACGTTTTACCAACACATAGGCACATATCTTTTGTTTGTGATGTAACAGTATTTGCTTTGTTAATTCATTTCCTTACAAACATTTTCCATGCGAATATTTTCAAACATTTTAATACACAATCTTCAGTAATACGTATTTACGATACGAAGTATATTAGATTTACAGAAACATTGTTTTAGTACCTGTAATGCTACTAAACAATCATATCTGAAAATTTCACTTTTCTGTAAAAAAGTTGAGAAAATATTCCTTTTGCATAAAAAAGCAAAGTTGTGAAAAATGAGCATTAAAATTAAAACTTACATTCTTATAATGCACTTATACTTCTCAGACAAATCTAAAAATTAACATGAATACAGTTTTAATAAGTTATCTTCCCTTTATCTATTGAATCAGTGCTGGCCATCCCTGAATATAGCTCGACCAAGCGGCATATACTACCTTTTTCGTCTGTCTCTTTCCTTTCCGCTGTAAAGCGCTCAGGTTCTCCTGGGCTCTAAAGCGCGCGCTTGCTCCTATGGGCATCAGTTGACATCACTGATCTAAATAATCATTTTCCCTGACACTTTTTAACAGCCCCACAGTGGGGTATTTGGCCGATTTAGGCGGCCAAATATCAATTTTCTGAAACTCACTCTAGGTTGGAAAAAAATACCACTGGCGAAGCTGTGTAGTCAGGAAACAATAAACTACCCAACCCCCACTGCTTCGCGCAATTTGAAAACAGGTCTCTGGCAAAGAGAAACTAAAGTTTGTACCATTCTGCTAATAATGTGTCATAGACACATTTTTTACTGTATTAACTACTAGGTCATTTAGCATCGATAGAATTGGTGAAACAGAGCGAGTATTTCGCAAGACGAGGCCGAAGAATCTTCCTATATTAATTGATATTCTCCTAATACTTGGGAAAACCTCGGAAAAATCCCAACCAGGTAATCAACTCAAGCGAGAATCGAATTCACACCCGAGGACAACTCTGGATCAACAGGCAAACGTATTACCGCCTGAGCTACGCCGGTCACTCATAGACATTCTTACAGAAATATTTGTATGTATTTCAAAGTGCATGTACTGACACACTACATTTTACGTTGTCAGGGTCGAAAGGTCATTTTAGAGAGTTAGTATAACGTACCCTTTGTACCTATCAGACTACATGTACTGTGCATTGTGTCTAGCGTGGAAAATTTTTATGCATATAGTCGTAATTACTTCACATCCCGTTCCTTTTGTTTCGGTTACCGTAATAATTCTGGTTTCTGAAGCTCTTTTCTCGTGTGCACTGCCATTGCTGACACAATGAATCATTGTGATATAACAGATGCAAATATGGCTCGCAAACAACCAGGTGTTCGTAAAATAACAACAGTAATGCTCATTTCTTCTTCAAAATCTCTATTCGACATTTGGACTTTTGACCATACTTCACTCTCTTGTGAACGGACATTAGAAATTCACAATCAGCTGAACTTTCTCTTAATTTTATCAGTGCGGCGCGAGATCACCTCTTCAAGACAACAAAAGACAAGCACAAGACACGTGGTACACTTCCAGTCTCGATCTTAAGAAGAAATTCCATTCTCCCACACAAGAATAGTTTGAGTAATTTGTATTTTTTTTACATCTAGATATAAATCAAAATAAATAATTTAAGATTAGTATCGAGACTGAAAAGTTAATTCATTTGTGTTTGTGAACTGCAGACCTCATTTTGCGACTTGTGGGGAAAGTAATCTTTTCATTTGGTTAATGTGTTAGTTTTACTATAGAAATACCGTATTGTAATAGTATATTACGATACTAGACTGGACGGCAGTTCGGAAGGCTATCGGCTCCTACATGCGCCGTAGCATTTCTGGTATGTGACGTCACAAGCTTGTACAGTAGAATCAATCAGAATCAGTCTATAACAAGTAATTATAGAGTTCTTTGTTCACGTGTGAGTGTTTCAGTACATTGAATAAGTTAAACTAACATTTTATTGTGTGTGTGTGTAAGATAAATAAATGGAAGAAGAGACTATGAAAAGACAAGTATTGCACAGGCAGGCGCGGAAAATAGTGTTTAAGGTGTATAATTATTATAAAAACGTTAACGAGCACAACGCTGCCGGCCATCTTGATGCTGGCAGCAACGTTGCCAACGTGCAAGAAATGACTGCAGAAGCATGTGGTGTGGGATTGAGAATCGTGCAAAGAATATTGTTAGTGAAGGAAACAGGGTTTATTTGGTGTCATGCTTACAATAATCAACGGCTAAGTTCATTATTGTTTTTGATAATTTAAATTCTTTCCTGCGCTATTTGCATTGCACGTGCGCGTGAAGTACGATGTGGCAATGCTGTAAGCTGCCTTGCCCTCTCTATCTGTCTCTCTCGACGCAAACGCTAGCAGACTACCCCATTCCAAATTGCCATCGACTCTAGGTTGAGAAGTACTTTTTACAAAATCGAGGAAAAGTATGAAAAACGAGTAGTATTTTTGCACGATAGTATATTTTGAAAATAATATTTTTAAAACTCTTAATATACAGTACGTACAATACACTATGAACAGCTGACTGAAGGTTAGCAGTCTGGCCAACGTATAAACTTCATCATCAATTTCAATGTGAAAGAGTAAAAATGATTCAGGTACTTGTAACATTTTGTGTTCAATTAGAATAATTTGTATTTATTTTTGTTAAGGAAGTTTGAATTGTTTAAACAAAGTTCATTAAATTTCAAATGCAGTGATTTGTTTCGTAAAATGTATATTAATTAACACTGTCTTTTGCGTATGAATTTTATATGCATTGTAGGATTGTAGCATATACGAGGCGCGTCCATATAGTAACTTTCCTAGTCGTTCCACAGCTATAAAACCATATGTTGTGCGAAGCGACTGCGTGTACGTGATAGAGTAATGTTCTGGCATGGCGCATGCACTAGCGGAACTTCCCGAGTGCTCTCAGTAGCTTCGTTGCATTGGTTGAAGATGGACGTTCCTATTCCAGCTCCCGCCGCGTGAAGTGCGGTCAATGATAAAGTTTTTGAATGCACTGGGCATAGCGCTGATTGCAATTGATCGTCAGCTGTGCCAGGTCTATGGGCAAGCAGATGGTGCGTTGCTGCTGTAGACAATTTTCAGCAGGACGCCAAAATGTGCATGACGAGGAGCGCAGTGGGAGGCCAACCATCATCACAGACGACCTTGTGGAGCAACGCACCATCTGCTTGCTCATGACGTTAGGCCCATAGACCTGGCACAGCTGACGATCAATTTCAATCGGCGCTATGCCCTGTGCATTCAAAAACTTTATCATTGACTGCACTTCACATCCGGCGGGAGCTGGAATAGGAACGTCCATCTTCAACCAATGAAACGAAGCTACTGAGAGCACTCGGGAAGTTCTGCCTTCCTCTTTGTTTCCGTTTATGAGCCATATATCTTAATGTTGTCATTCAATTGATATCTTCTTCTGCTCCGAACACTTCTCCCATTCACCATTCCTCCCAGTGCATCTTTCAGTAGGCAGTTTCTTCTCAACCAGTGATCCAGCCAATTCCTTTTCCGCTTTCGGATCAGTTTCGGCATCATTCTTTCTTCACCTAATCTTTCCAACACAGCTTCGTTTCTTACTCTGTCTGTCCATTTCACATTCTTCATCCTTCTCCATATCCACATTTCAAATGCTTCTATTCACTTTTCTTCACTTCGTCGTAATGTACGTGTTTCTGCCCCCATACAATGCTACACTCCACACAAAGCATTTCACTAGTCTCTTCCTTAGTTCTTTCTCCAGAGGTCCGCATAAGATGCTCCTTTTTCTATTAAAACTTCCTTTGCCTTTGCTATTCTCCTTTTGACTTCTTGGCAGCAGCTCATTTGGGTATTATAAAATTTAAATATTAAACAGTCAGTTTTGGTGGTCACATCTGTCTTTGCTCCTCCCATATCGCTCTCTTTTCATTTCGTTTCATTGTGGAGCTTCATTGAGAATTTGCAATCGCAAAATTTTCAAAACGCAACATGTTAAATATAAATATTGTCCCTATTCGCAATGTTGTATGAAATATTCACTAATTTTTTAGTAAGGCTGCATGTTTCTCTTGTACATATTGATATACTTCTGTCGTTATTAAGAGGAGAAATTCCAAAATTAAATGTCTACAAAGAGCTGGAAGAGCTGAGCATAATTATATGTACTAATTTTCTTGTTCATAAGTGCATTGAACTTAAAAATCAAATTGTATATTAATAATAACACTAACTTTCATCATACATTAAGAATAAGTTAAATAACATGCGCAGTTTGTCTACTTAAATTCCAAACATGTAATGACGTTGCCAACGTTACATCATAATGTTTGTGACTCAGTCCCTTTCACCGTCATAAGCTCAGAAATGCAATTCTTTGTTTTACGTAATCTCCAGGTAATAAAATTTCTTGCTCATACCTTCTACTGTTTGTCTCAAGTGCTGTAACTACAACGCCAATTTTAAATAGATTGCACTTCTACGTGACAATGCTTATTTGATTCCTGTCATGTCCAGGGGTTATAGCTATAGGCCTATATTAACCTTTCAACCTTCGTTATAAACAAAGGCGATAGCTGTTACCACGGAAAAGAATATGACGTTTGATAAACAGTTACTCTATGTTTGGTGATACAAAGTTTACAGGATTCTATATTGTGAACTTTAGGCCTAAAAGAAATTATATCAGATATAAATATCATATTTGATACAAATGAGTATCGGTAGGTAAAGTAACTTATTTTTTTAAAGAATTATCCGACAAGAAAATTTAAGTTAATGTTGTGGGCACATTGTGGGATCACTTTCTCCTTACGCCACCAGATAACATTGATTACGGAATTTAAGACAGGAAAACAGGAGATTAAAATTGAATGGAAAATCTGTTTTTGAGACCACTCAAGAAAATATCGAAGCCATCCATGATATCATTTTGGAAAATCAAAGAATTTGACTCGAACATATATCACGCACTTCAGAAAGTTTCCTCTGCACATTTCTTTCACATCGAACATCATGATTTGGGTATGAAAAAAGTATCTGATAAGTGGATTCCTAAATGTAGAATAACTCTTCTCGGGTTCTCAGTCAGGTGAGATGGATAGTTGCTTCCACGTTTTCGATGACTAGTTCTGCCATCTTCTTCAGAGAATGAGGTATCGTGGGCCCATGTCTAGCCGGTATATAAACGTCAGTAGGACTTCCCCGTGGATAACGAGAAAGACAGACTACGGCTCGACGTCACGTTCTTAGTCATAACATGGTCAACATTGAACAAGTTTATATATAAATGCACGTTTAGCATGCTATATTAATATAGCAATTCCTTTGTTTTTTAGAACTTTGGAGATCTATTTATATTAGGCGGTTGTTAAGATGGCCATGACTAGACCGTGATGACCACGTAACTCCTAGTGCCGAAGCCTATCTTTCTTGTTAGCCAAGGACTTCCCGCTTGTTGCTAGGGAAACGATTCTCCATAAATAAAAAAAACTATAACAAAAAACTATACTGTAATAGACTCATTACAGTGCACTTATTATTACTTAGTTACCATTACAGTGCAGTTTTGCGAAGATTTTGAAATAATATTTCTCTAAATTTTCAATGCAAAACATAACTTATTGTATTTGAAATTTTAAAAATATGATAGTGCACAGAATATTGTACAATATACGTTTGTGAAGTGCATTACAAAATCTCTAAAAATGAAAAACTCGCTCGTTTTTCAAACTTTTTCTCGATTTTATAAAAAGCATTTCCCAACTTTGTATCGTAATGTACTAATACAATGCACCTATGCTATGCTACGTGTAATATAATGTTTGTTACGTAGTATTTTATATATAAAGACAGACAGCGTAGGAATGAAAAATCCTTGGATTTTTATGAAGTACCTACTGAGCATTTTTAGGGCTGTATCCTATTACTACAAATCAGAAACAGTCACTGTATTTATAAAATACGGTACTTTCGAGATTTTCAATATTGCAGATTCATTAAACAATCGTTTCTCTAACTACAAGATTCCAATAGTCACCGCTAGGAGCACTGTTTTGCAGTAGGGTAAACTAGGGTATGTTGGACAGTCGGGCATGTTGGACACTCTGTACTTTAACGTGTTACCACGCCACTTGTTAGCACCACATTCTGCTAGAAGTCAATGACGGAAGTAGCCCCACTCGTGGCTACTTCCTTCATTGACTTCTAGCTGAATGTGGTGCCCACAAGTGGCGTGGTAACACGTTAAAGTACAGAGTGTCCAACATGCCCGACTGTCCAACAGACCCTAGTTTACCCTATATTTGTCGTTACTTATCGAAAGACATAATATTTTTGCCACGGAGTCTGTTTTCTTTAATGGGACCATGCACTTTTTGTGTCATTTTTGGATTCTTCAGGTTACAGATCTTGCAAAATCGTATAATTTACGATTTATAAACTATTATTTTACAAAAAAAAGTCTCAAATTTTTTATCCCAATGTGTGTATACATCATAAAGTTAAATGTTTCAGTATATCAATTTATCACTACGGCGAATAAGGAGGTCATGAATTAATAAATAATCGTTGACGAAAGTTAATATAAATGATCGTACAGCTATGGTCTTTCCATGTGATTGTTCATGGCGAATCTTACAGAAATAAAACGAATTTGAACACTGATGATCAGGGAAAGGATTTATATGTAAATACATATTTACTTATAAAGGTAATATAATTTATATTTTGCATTATCTTTATGTTTCACAATGTGTAGGGTTGAAAAATCCTACTTTTATTTTCCATATTTTTCCATATTTTAGAGTTTAGTACATATTTTCGTTAATTTCCATATATTTTCCATATTTCATATAAAACAGTCCATATTATATTAGGTTTAACAATAAAACAAAACAAAATTCCATTAACTTTTAAAAATACATTTCAACAATAGAGATTTAAACACATGTTCAGTAATCCCTTTAACATCAGAGTTATTTGAAAATTAGCAGTCCTATCAACAATGGGAAAGTAAGTTACAAAACTGTATTAATTTAATTTAAAATTTTTAACAGACTTCAGTTGTGCAGCTCAACAGTTAAATGCCAGTCAGAGTACACATAGGTTCAGTTTTGTAAATCATACTATAAAGACGGTAAATATGCCAAAAGTACGTCATTCAGTCAATTTAAAATCAAAACTAACAAGTTACATTTCAGAATTTAAAGAAGATGGTTTATCAACTGACAATAAAATATTATTTTGTAATTTGTGTCAGTGTGCAGTATCATCTACACAAAAGTTCCTGGTGCAACAACACATTACAACTAGTAAACATCAGGCCAACAAACAACTAAATTCCAAGCAGAGACAATTGTTTTTAACACAACCAACAACATCGAATGTAAGATCTGAGTTTAACATCGACCTGTGCCGTTCTCTCATCTCTGCTGATATTCCTCTCTACAAACTAAAGAATAAGGTCTTCAGGGAATTCCTTGAAAAATATACTCAACATACAATCCCGGATGAGTCAACACTTAGGAAGACGTATGCTCCATCCATCTACGATGAGACAATACAGAAGATAAGAGATGAAATTAAAGATAGTTCAATTTGGGTTTCCATTGATGAGACTCCCGACAAAGAAGGTAGACTTGTTGGTAATGTAGTTATCGGTTTGTTAAGTGAACAATATTCTGAACGAATTCTTTTACATTGTGATGTTCTAGAAAAGTGCAATAACAAAACTATAGTTAAACTGTTCAACGAAGCTATGGGTATCCTGTGGCCAAAGGGTATTATGTACGATAATGTGTTATTCTTTATTAGCGATGCTGCCCCTTATATGGTCAAAGCTGGACAAGCATTATCTGTTGTATATCCTAAATTGACTCATTTTACTTGTGTGGCGCATGCATTTCATCGTGTGGCAGAAGTGGTCAGAGACAATTTCCCTAAAGTAGATTTGTTGATTTCATCAGTGAAAAAAGTATTTCTCAAAGCTCCCAGTAGAGTTAACGTGTTGAAAGAAATGTACCCTGAAATTCCATTGCCACCAAAGCCAATTTTAACTAGATGGGGTACATGGCTAGAAGCAGTTGAATATTATGCCGAACATATAGACTCTATTAACAATGTTCTCCTTGCATTGGACTCTGAAGATGCAGTCTCAATTGATACTGCGAAAACAGTTACCTGTGACATAAGTGTGAAGAATGACTTAGCTCACATTCAGCATACATTTTCATGCATCATAAAAACGCTCAAAAGTCTCCAAAATAGGCACCTTTCACTATCTGAAAGTTTTGAAATTATAAATAGTACTGTGGAACAACTGAATCGTGGTAGAGGTAAAGTTGCAGATGCAGTAAGAGCTAAGGTGGACACTGTACTTTCAAAAAACCCTGGATATGAAGAACTACAAAAGGTTGTTGCTGTGATGAGTGGTGAATCAACAGTGAAGATTAACTTGGACTTATCCCCAGCAGACATTGTGAAATTGAATTATGTACCAGTTACTTCTTGTGACGTCGAACGCTCTTTTAGTCAGTATAAATCTATCCTCAGAGACAATAGAAGAAGATTCACTTTTCAGCACTTGAAAGAAATGTTTGTAACCTATTGTTATGGTAACAGACAATAAAAATTGTGTTTTGTTGAAACTACATTGGAAGATAAGGTACGTCCATTATATTTTTTGTTTAGTTTGATTAAAATGTACCAATATTTAACGTACATAGTCATTTTTTTATAATTTTAAGTCCATATTTAATTCCATATTTTGGTAAAAATCCATATTTAATTCCATATATTGGTAAAAATAACTACATATATATTTACATATTTCATATATTTTTAGTCCATATAAATCCGTTCCCTGCTGATGATACACAAAAGAAGCACCTGCTGAATGGTTTCCAAGATCCTCTGATCTTAATATATTACATTTTTTCTTGTGTGACTATTTGAAGTGAAGGGTTTACTAAGATCGACCGCGAGACTTTAAAGAGTTAAAACAGAAAAAGAATTAGGTAGGGTTACAACAGCTGTACCAAGTAGTTTTGCTCAAAACATTAAAAATTTCCAAGACAAACTTAAGCTTGGAATAATTTCATAATATATATGTCATTTACAAAATATATACGTCACTATAGCTTCGTTAACATAAAACCACAATTCAAATCACACAGAGTTTGTGTGCACTCAAAGTTGGGTCTCTGGCGCCTTGTCAGCCCACTTGAGTTGTGTGGATGTAAAGGAAAAAATTGGGACGGTGTCGGGTGTAGTTCTGAGTAGCTCAGTCGGTAGAGCATTCGTGCGCTAAGCGAAGGCTCCCGGGATCGATAACCGGTTCCGGAACAATTTTTCCCTTGTAATTATTCAAGTCTGCTTCACAGGGAGCTTTACGTTAAAGCCAGATTTCGAAGACAAACTTAAGCTTTTGTTGGCAGTGAAAGAACACCTTCTGTGAACTTATAATACGCGACACAATTATAACATTTTAAATAGTTTCTATTAGAAGTAAACTATATCGTCTTCCTGAACTCAGTTTAAAATAAAATCTTAGTCAGAAGTGTTGCCAGACCAAGAATTAAACAGCTTCTATAAACTGGAAAACTGGAATGCAGTGTTCACAGCTCGAGACGGGGTTGTTGACGTCGTTACAAATTGTCTTCGTCATGAATGTCATGAGTCCAAGTTTTAAATATTGTTTTATAGAATATACGTGTTCAGACGCATGGCTACAGAACAGAGGACGAGATACTGGCAAGACAGACCTCATGGTCAACTTCTCCTGTCGTCCCCACCGCTGTGGAATACATTGGTTGACCTTGCAACAAGAATCTTCGTGATCGTGGCCATAAAGTGTGTTGGTTACATACGTAGGCAACTTTTATTTCTTCCATACTCATTGTCATAGGAGGAAATGGCTATTAAACTTTGAATAAGTCTAGTGTCAATTTCCCAGGCTCCACATTTCCTCATCTCTAACAATGAGCTCTGCAATTAATTTAGAATTTAAATTCATTTAATTAAATATCTGATTTCCATTGAGTTATTTTAGACGTCAATTTAATTCTACAGTGTGAGGGAAAAATGCGTACAGAGATTTGAGAGTACGAAGGGAGCACAAGGCTAAGTACTTTAAGAATATAACGAACAGTTTCAGACGTTTCAGTATGGAGCTGCACGTTTCCATATGTGTCAACATTAAAGCTAAGCACCTAAGCTCCAATTTTTTTCGCCTCGGACCGACAGGGGGGCCTTGGGGGAAGTTGCCGAAGCAGGAATGGTATATGGATTTCTGTCGGCTGTAGGGACCTGTCGTTAAGGGAGTCATGTGATTAGGGTTGGTACGCGTAGGGCAGCCGTGGCGAAAATGCGATCGTACGCCGAGCCACTGTGTAATCTACAACGTGCATAGCACCTATGGAGGGAGGCGGACACCCGAAGGGGAAATGAAGCAAATGTCTGACGTATTAACAGATTTTCATTTTCCTTACGTCTAACACTTAAATAAAATTGTATACAGTACAATGCTACAAACTAATGTTTAGTACGTGTAACGAAGAAAGAAATGAATAAGAAAAGATAGGACACCTTATCACAACCTAAAATTAACTGTCTTCAGAATGCCTATGCGATAGAGTTTCAAAATCAGGAATTATGTCACTTACTGCCAGTCGTAGTTGATCACGAAGGTATTTGTCTGTCAGTCGTGATCTAAATTTGGTTTTTACTATTTTCATTGTTGAAAATATTAAAAAAAAAACGTGAGTTGTAGCGAACTTGGCTTCAACAGAGCAAGCGAAAGAACGAAGCTTCGGATATTTATTTTTTGGCAAAGATTTGAAAGGTTGAACATTTGTCAAGTCCTTATATCTAGCTTTCATTTAACATCACATTGTAAATCTGTAGGCTTAAATTGAAGATCTAACCGCATTATTCGTACATCTGCTGAAGAAGGATCGACGTAGAGAGATAATAATAATAATAATAATAATAATAATAATAATAATAATAACAACAACACTTAACCTTTTATTGTTTCATCAGCAACATTTAGTAACTTATAATGCCGCTTTATGTTACATAACGTTTTCCTAGTAATACTTATGGGCAAATCATACATTTAATATTCTCATCATATTGGCAGCAAAAAAATGCGTCCTCCCATCCTACTTGAGACTTTCGTTTTTGCAGAGGTAGATGGTTTTGAGAGAGACATTGCGACGATACGCCACTCGCAGGTCAGAGACAAATACAAATGGAATGGAATTTGACTCCAGTGAGTGAGAGGGTGGGGGTTGTGGGAAGTAAGAAGCCAGGGAAATACACAGCTATCATTGCGAGCCACAATGTACTTACATTTTCGCCACGGCTGGCGTAGGGGATCTGTGGCACGCAACTCATTCCATATCTAGGGTTAGCGCAATAGATCTCAACAGGTCGCAGTGCTGGGCCATCCGTGCCCCCCTCAGTTAAATTCTATTCCAATTCCATTCCAAGTTCCAATTTTTGCGAAATGTGTTTATTTAATAACAAGTGAAAACAAAGGACACTGGTGCAGGCGCTGTCGTACGCAAGCTGCACATCAACCTCACCCTGAGTTATCAACAGTCAATCGGTGTAGAGCCCGACCACAAACTCGTGGCACCTGCGCAAAAGACGAATTTGGGGTTCACTTGATAGCAAAATGTCATAATGGCAAGATTATTTTTCTTGAAAATATAAATTATATTGAGTTATATGTCAATATTCCCTAAGCATTTGCAATAGAGTGTTTTTGTATTTGAAAGATTTTGAATTTTAATTTCACTAATAGTTGGTATGTGGACTGTAGAACATAGCTCTAAATACAATACTTCTAAAGATCCACTGGTATGTTATTTTTAGAAGAGAGGAAAGGTAGACATGGTTCGTATTATTTCTTGTTTCTCTTTGTTGACCTCGTCCACTTGCGAGAGGTTCCTCTCACAGCAGATGGCTGGATCCAATACCACGGCCTTATCCTTAACCCTGTTGATGGCTGAGATGTCCGCACGCGTTGAAATCTGAGGCCGAAATGCAATGAACCTCTTCATGAACCTCCCTACCAAGGTGTCTTAGGACTTCTGCATACTTGTCCTCACTCTATGGTGTCTGTTATTCCGTAGCAGCTCGCTTTTCCTGCAGAATCCCAATACGTGACCAATAGTTTCTGCCTCGTTGCAGCCAGTATGCCTACAACGGATTGTAGGCTATTGAAGGATCTGCCAGTAACAGATCTTACAGGAATAAGATAGCAAGATAAATTCGACGTTCATAAATATTCTATTAGACAAAATTATCATTTAGTTCAACCTTATGTTAGGCTAACCAATTTTAGAGTTCTCTAAATTTTCTGTCTACTTTAGTATTTAATAAATTGCCTCAAGAAATAAAAACTTTAACTTTCACAACCCCATTTACAATATTATGGAATATTTTGATAATAGTGTAAATACTTACTTACTGGCTTTTAAGGAACCCGGAGGTTCATTGCCGCCCTCACATAAGCCCGCCATTGGTCCCTATCCTGAGCAAGATTAATCCATTCTCTACCATCATATCCCACCTCCCTCAAATCCATTTTAATATTATCTTCCCATCTACGTCTCGGCCACCCTAAAGGTCTTTTTCCCTCCGGCCTCCCAACTAATACTCTATATGCATTTCTGGATTCGCCCATACGTGCTACATGCCCTGCCCATCTCAAACGTCTGGATTTAATGTTCCTAATTATGTCAGGTGAAGAATACAATGCGTGCAGTTCTGTGTTTTATAACTTTCTCCATTCTCCTATAACTTCATCTTAGCCCCAAATGTTTTCCTAAGAACCTTATTCTCAAACACTCTTACATCTGTTCCTCTCTCAAAGTGAGAGTCCAAGTTTCACAACCATAAGGAACAACCAGTAATATAACTGTTTTATAAATTCTAACTTTCAGATTTTTTGACAGCAGACTAGATGATAAAAGCTTCTCAACCGAATAACAGGTATTTCCCATATTTATTCTGTGTTTAATTTCCTCCCGAGTATCATTTATATTTGTTACTGTTGCTCCAAGATATTTGAACTTCTCCACCTCTTCAAAAGATAAATCTCCAATTTTTATATTTCCATTTCGTACAATATTCTCGTCACGAGACATAATCATATACTTTGTCTTTTCGGGATTTGCTTCCAAACCTATCTCTTTACTTGCTTCAAGTAAAATTCCCGTGTTTTCCCTATTCGTTTGTGGATTTTCTCCGAACATATTCACGTCATCCGCATAGACAAGCAGCTGATAATAGTGTAAATATTGTGAGTTTTATTAGTTACAACAATGTAATTTATTCGTCACAACAATAATTCCTTTCTACAATTCACCTTAAACGCTCTCGTCAACAATTGGATCTTCACTCAACAAAGTATTCGTTATAGCACTCCACCGACGACAATGACAGTTTACTTGGATTATTACGCACAACAATGAACTGTTAATCTTAACTAATATTTACAAAGCACTATTTACAAATCAGAACTACCAGTTCTCAGTTCACAGTTCTTCTATCTCAGTCACTCGAGTTCACGGTATCTCGAACCACAGACCTTCAGAGACAGTTCACTGTACTCGAACTCGGGTCCCTCCAACTGCGGTCCACTGCACTCGAACTCAGGTCCCTCCAACTGCGGTCCACTGCACTCGAACTCAGGCCTTCGGATGCTGACGCAGATGCGGACGCACACTCGAGTCGAACTCTGGCTGGCTTGCTTGCTCTGGCTTTCTCACTGACTGAATAACTGAAAACTCTGAAGACTCTGTCTAGTTCGCTGGCGCCTGCTCTTTTATAGCAAAATCATAGTTGCGAGAACCTTCTACAGGTGTGCAGAGAATTATCTCAATATCTCTACATCGACAGACGTCTGGAATAATCGGGAAGGTCGTTCCACAACCACTGCGTAGCAGCTGCGCGCGCAGACTCGTCGCGTGACGTAATACACCCTCTCTCCCTTCTCTCCACCGCGCGACGTCAATGTTCCGTGGAGCCTGTGCGATCTGCTTTCTTGCGGGACGCTGGACGTGAGTTCGATTCTCACGTCGCTGTCACATTGCCCCCTCCTTAGGGCTGCTCGTCCCGGGCAGTCCCTTGGTAGGCTGCTAATCGGTCCAGATGCACCACCATCATCTTCCCTCGAGGTTGTCGCTGGATCCGGTACACCACGTCGTTGATCCGGGTCACCACGCGGTATGGTCCATCCCAGGCACGCTGCAGCTTTGGTGATTTCCCTTTGGTCCTGGTAGGTCGATACAGCCACACCAGGTCGCCCTCCTGGAATCCTGCAGAGTTGGCTAATCTGTCGTAGCGCACCTTCATCCTGTCGCTGGCCATCTTGAGGTGCTCTCTGGCCAGTTGGTGAATTCCATTCAACTTCTCGGTGAGTTCTGCCACATAGTCAGTCGCTGGCTGGTCGGCGCTGGGTGGCGTGCCAAACAGCAGATCACAGGGCAGGCGCAGCTCTCTCCCGAAGACCATGTTTGCCGGTGTCATCCCTGTTGTATCGTGGACCGAAGCTCTGTAGGCCAAGAGGAACAGTGGGACTCTGGCATCCCAGTCTCGTTGATGGTTGGACACCACCTTCCGCAGATGCTCTTCCAAGGTTTTGATGTAGCGTTCCACCATACCATCGGACTGTGGGTGGAGGGGAGTGGTCCTGGTTTTATGCACCCCCAGACGCTCGAACAATTCTCCCATCAGGTTGGATTCGAAGTTGCGCCCCTGATCGCTATGCAATTCCCGGGGCACCCCGAATCGGCAGATGAAGTTGTCAAGCAGCGCGTCGGCCACCATCGAAGCCTCTTGGTTGGGAATCGCGTACACCTCTGGCCATTTTGTGAAGTAATCCATGGCGACTAGCAGGTAGCGGTTCCCGCGATCCGTGACCGGGAACGGTCCAGCAACGTCGATGGCGATCCTCTCAAAAGGAGCTCCCACGTTGTACTGCTGCATGGCTCCCCTGCTGCGGGTCCTTGGTCCGCGACTGGCTGCACAGGTGTCGCATCTTCGGCACCATTGTTCCGTGTCGGTCCTCTGATGCAACCAATAGAACCTCTGCCTTAACTTGTCCAGCGTCCTGTTGGCTCCCAGGTGGCCTCCAGTCACTCCAGCATGAGTCTCCTCCAGCACTTCCTTCACCTTGCTCCTGGGCAGGACAAGTTGTTCTATGCGGGTCCTTCCATCGGCCGACTCCCAAATCCTCTTCAGGATACCGTCCTTGACAGTGAAGGATTCCCACTGGGCCCAGTAGCTCTTGTAAGTGGTGCTACGGTTGGCGATATCGGCCCATACTGGTCTCTGGCCGGACTCCACATCACGCAGTAGCTGTCCAATGTTTGGGTCCTCCAGCTGCTCCCTCCTTATGGCGGCGTTATCCCATCCTGGGCTCGGCTGGGCGGCAATTGCTCTTACTGCGTGGGCGCCATCCCGCTCTTCTACTTTCAGGCAGTGTTTGCAGCCATCCGGGCACGGACGTCGTGACAGGGCATCAGCGTTGGAATGTTTCTTCCCTTGTCGGTGTTCAGAGGTGAAGTTGTACTCCTGCAGACGTTGAACCCAACGGGCGGTCTGCCCCTCCAGATTCTTGAAGCCCAATAGCCAGGTGAGTGCAGAATGGTCTGTCCTCAGATGGAATTCCTGGCCATACAAATATTTGTGGAAGTGCTTCAGGGCTTCCACAATGGCAAGAAGTTCTCTACGCGTCACACAGTAGTTTCTCTCAGCCTTGGATAGTGTTCGGCTGAAGTAGGCAATCACCCTCTCTTGCCCGTCCTGTTCCTGAGAGAGTACTCCGCCGATGCCTACGTTGCTAGCGTCCGTGTCGAGCGTGAACTTCCTTCCAGGGATGGGATATCCCAGTACAGGAGCAGTGCAGAGCGCCTCTTTCAGTGACTGGAAGGATGACTCCGCCTCGTCTGTCCACTGGAATTGTCGTTTCTCCTCGGTCAGCTGGGTTAGAGGCTTAGCGATGTTGGCGTACCCAGCTACGAACCTTCTGTAATAAGTGCAGAGGCCGAGAAAGCGGCGCAGCTCCTGCTTGTCCCTCGGTCTCGGCCATCCTCTGACGGCTTGTAGCTTCTCCGGGTCCGTGGCCACTCCGTTGGTCCCTACTACGTGTCCCAAGTAGTTGACCTTCTTCTGGAATAGATGACATTTCTTCGGGTTCAACTTCAGTCTGGCTTGTCGCAGTCTCTCGAACACTTTCCTCAGGTTCATCAGCTGTTCGCCGAAAGTCTTGCCCACCACGATGACGTCATCAAGGTACAGCAAACAGGTGTCGTATGTCAGGCCTCTCATTACGGACTCCATTAGTCTCTGGAATGTAGCCGGGGCGTTGCAGAGGCCGAACGGCATAACGGTGAACTGCCATAGTCCCTGGCCTGTAGAGAATGCCGTTTTCTCCTTATCCTCCGGATGTAGCGCCACCTGCCAGTATCCTGACTTGAGATCCAACGTCGAGAACCACTCTGCTCCGGCCAGGGTGTCCAAGGTGTCGTCAATTCGTGGAAGGGGAAAGCAGTCCTTCTTGGTGACGTCATTCAGTCTTCTGTAGTCACGCAGAAGCGCAGGTCCCCATTCTTCTTCTTCACCAGCACCACAGGTGATGACCAAGGGCTGTCGGATTCCTCGATGACCCCTCTTGCTTTCATGTCCTCCAGTTGGTTGTCAATCTCCCTCTGTTTAGCTAGAGGGACGCGTCGAGGAGGTTGTCTGATTGGGCGAGCATTTCCGGTGTCGATGCGGTGCTGGACTTTCTCCGTTCTCCCGTAGTCATTTTCAGACAGACTGAACACGTCCTGAAATTCTGTCAGTAGATCGTGGACTTGTCTTCTTTCTCTTTTGCTTAAATTCGCCGGCAATTCTCGAGCCAGCTCTTTCAGTGATGGGTCTAAATCTGGACGTGGTCGGTGACACTCCTCGTTTTCTGCCAGCGACGTCACAGACACCACCGGCTCGACGTTACCTAGTACAGTTCCACTAGGCACCTCCTTGTCCCGATTGGTGACATTCAGGACCCTCACCGGTACCACCTTCTGATTCGGGAGTAAGGATCTGGCCACATAAACCCCATCTATCGGAGTTGTTTGCGAATCGAGGAGCAGGTTTCTCTTAGGTTTTCCGTCCAGTCTTGCCGTCACCACCATCTCGCAGCCTGCTGGGATTGTCACTTGATTCTCCAAGGTGAGTCTGCTGGCCATGGGTTGGTCTTCGACGTCTCTCAGGAACACTTCATCCTGACCAAAACGGAGGATACGGCGCCGGACGTCCACCGTTGCATCGAAGATCCGCATGGCGTCGAGTCCCAGGATGACGTCTTCAGTGATGTTGGCGACGAACACCCACATCTCCAGTCTCCTCTTTCCCAAGGTCAAGTCCAGGAAAACCTCTCTTTGGATGGGCAGGTTCTCGCCTGAGGCAGTACGTAGCTCATACCGGCGCAGCGGCGTCCTCCCAGGTAGTCCACGCACGACTTCCGGTCTGGCGATAGTGAGCGACGCCCCGGTGTCTACCAGTACTCTGCATGGGCGGCCTCTTATCCATCCGTCAGCAATCAGCCCATCGTCGCATCTTCTGTTAACCGTCTTCAAGATCAGCCGAGGGGATGGTGATGACGGCGCCGACGTGCCCCTCATCGCATCGGCCCCTTTTAGTTTTCCTGTTTGTGACCAGATCGGTCACAGTCCCTCCTCAGGTGTCCAGGCTCGCCGCAGGACCAGCAGGTGGGCACTCCTCGTCTTCGTCGCTCGGGTGATTTCGGTTGACGTTCCTCGACGTCGGCCGCCGCGACGCTCCTAATCCGGTGCGATGCCGAGACGTTCGCCGTCAACTTGGCTGCCTCCATCCTGAGGGCCGCCGCCAGAGCTGCATTGATGGTGCGATGCTCTGCCAGGAGTAGCTGTTGCTTTATTTCCGGGTCTCGAACTCCGCTGCCGAAGGTGTAGGCCGCCTCTCCAGCGATGAAGTCATTAGGTAGGCCCCTGAGCGCCTTATGGGCCAGTTGTTCCACCGCCATCGCGAATTCTTGCAGGGACTCGCCTGACTGTTGGACCCTCGTTTTCAGTTGGGTCCTGAATGCTGCAGCAAGTTGATGGTCACCATAACGTCCCTCCAAGGCCGCCATTATCTCAGCGGCTGTCCCATCTTCTGGAACGCTGTGAAGAATCTCTGAAGCCTGTCCCTGAAGCGCGGTCAACAGCTGGGTAGTCTTCTCCGCTGGCGTCCACCCATTATGTGCCGCGGTGGCCTCGAACTGGCGACGGAATATCGCCCAAGACGTCGTTCCGTCGAACTTCGGCGTCTTGACGTTGTGATGTCTGGCTGAAGCCGATGGTTCCGCAGGGGCACTATATGGAGTCCTCAACTCTGTGGCCGCTTCTTGCATGGCACGTCGAACCTCCACGGCAACTATCTGTTTATGTTCTCTAGCCTGGCGATCCACCAACGCGAGGATGTGCTTGTTTTCTTCAGCATGTCGGTCCATCAACGTCAGTATGTGCTTGTTTTCTTCAGCATGTCGGTCCATCACCTCACTCGACTGCTCTTGACGACGCTCGAGATCGCGGATTTTTCCGTCGAAATGGTCTACATCCTGTCTCAACTCGGCTACTGTCTCGTTTATAGTTGTAAAATTCTGGTTTAGTTTATCCAGATCGGCCTTAAGTTCGTCTCTCACAATGGCGACAATTCCATCTACGTGGGCCGAAACACCTTCGATTTGTGTAGTGACGTCATCTTTCACTCCGCTTATGTCGCCTTTCACTTCACTTATGTCACTTTTCAGTTCCGCGATGGCTTGCAGGATCAGCTGTAGGTTCTCCATTGTCGATAATGTCCCGATTCTGACACCAGTGTAAATTTTATTTGTTACAACAATGTAATTTATTCGTCACAACAATAATTCCTTTCTACAATTCACCTTAAACGCTCTCGTCAACAATTGGATCTTCACTCAACAAAGTATTCGTTATAGCACTCCACCGACGACAATGACAGTTTACTTGGATTATTACGCACAACAATGAACTGTTAATCTTAACTAATATTTACAAAGCACTATTTACAAATCAGAACTACCAGTTCTCAGTTCACAGTTCTTCTATCTCAGTCACTCGAGTTCACGGTATCTCGAACCACAGACCTTCAGAGACAGTTCACTGTACTCGAACTCGGGTCCCTCCAACTGCGGTCCACTGCACTCGAACTCAGGTCCCTCCAACTGCGGTCCACTGCACTCGAACTCAGGCCTTCGGATGCTGACGCAGATGCGGACGCACACTCGAGTCGAACTCTGGCTGGCTTGCTTGCTCTGGCTTTCTCACTGACTGAATAACTGAAAACTCTGAAGACTCTGTCTAGTTCGCTGGCGCCTGCTCTTTTATAGCAAAATCATAGTTGCGAGAACCTTCTACAGGTGTGCAGAGAATTATCTCAATATCTCTACATCGACAGACGTCTGGAATAATCGGGAAGGTCGTTCCACATCCACTGCGTAGCAGCTGCGCGCGCAGACTCGTCGCGTGACGTAATACACCCTCTCTCCCTTCTCTCCACCGCGCGACGTCAATGTTCCGTGGAGCCTGTGCGATCTGCTTTCTTGCGGGACGCTGGTCGTGAGTTCGATTCTCACGTCGCTGTCACAATATGTTTATTTATTTTATTTGTACTTAAATTGTGTTTCATTCATTCCATTTTATCTCCTATATAAATGTTTTATTATGCACAGTGTATTAAGTTTGTATCTTGACCATGCCTACAGCATGCTCATGCTCAAGTGATGAGAATAAAATATGCCGATTATTGCAAAATCAATTACGTAAAATAATTGACAATTTCGGCGCCGTAGCCACGTGATATAAGACGTAGGTAATATCTTTGACTAATGTTAAGAAACCAGTGCTGGTGGAGTCTTAATAGGAGAAGAAAATTTCTTACGAAATACTTGACAATACATGAAGCCTGTGCTCACACAACATTGTGAGGAATTTGGGAAGCTACAAGTAGCGAAATCCGGTTTCATACACCAACTATAACAGCTGGAGGAGAGATTATTTTGTAGACCACAAGTTATCTCCGTACGGGTTCACCTTTACTGATGCATGTGGCCGGAAGTCAGCAGTCGGCTGGAAGGCCTTGCCTCACATAGACTGTTACGTCACGCATTTAATTAATGTTTAATGCTATGAAAATTATAAATGAAATCAGTGATTTTATCTTCTGGAATTGTAAAACACTGTAGTCTATGCAGTAAAGGAACGAGATAGGGTATATATCAATTGATTTCGTTCAGTATATATTTTGAATGATATTACAAGAAAATGGACTATAAACAAGAATATTATAAAAGATGATACGAACAATACAGTATATCTAATGATAACCCATGTGACATCATGACACCGGATTTTTCTCTGGACTTTCTATCTTGAATTGTGACTGCAACAATATAATGAAACGTTAATTCAGTAAACACAGCTATGCTTTCACCTCCATTTTACAATCATGACTCGTAACTTTATATCAGGTACCTCTGTAAGATGAAAGAATTAATTTCTTTATTTCTCTTAGTAATTTATTACTAACAGTGTTAAGATTATGCTACAGATTTATAGAAGTAGGATACTTGTAAGAAGTTAAATAGCATTTTCTCTAATGAGAAAACAGACTTTAAATTAATTAACATATGACAACAAGACCATTACTGACTTTCACTGGAACTACAAGGTCAATAAGACGAAAGAGAAATTAACGGGTTTGATTTTACAGTTGGAGGAAGTGGTAGGCTAACTGAAGCATCATTAGTTGTCCAAATTGGACACTAATCTTGAAATTAAGTGTTTAAGCGAACATAAGAGAATACTTCAAAATTATAGTAGCTATTGTATTAAAAAATGAAATAGAGAACTTCTTGAAAGAATTGTTAATAAAATAGTCCTATATGAGTGAAGAAACGTCATCAATATAATTTATATACGTTAAATTAAATGTTTGTATTTTTCAACATCATAATCATCATCGTCATAATAATGATCACCAAAAGTCACGATTTACTGTAAGACCAAGACCTGTTTCGACTTCAAATTTCCCGTCACTTTCTTGGTTGTCCCACGTCTGTTTTTCCTGCTGGATGTAGGCTAATTTCTGGTATCGGTAGTCTTGAATCCTCCATTTGAAGAAAATTTTCGCTGTACTTCTGTCTTTGGCTGTTGATTTTCTCGGAGAGTGAATTTATTCCTGATTACGTATTCTATTCTGGTGCAGCTTTTCACTGGTTTAGGGTAAGTGGATGTATCATATTTGCAGTTGTTATAGATTATGGTCTCCTCTGGTTGTAACTCACGTTTCACACCATTTTGTAATATACGTTTTGATACTTGCCTTTCTTTTCTTACTTTAGACATTTGATAAGAATCACTTTTTCTTTGTATCATTTTCATAATGCATAGTTTTTTCCCAATAGACTGATTTATCATTATGGGATATTTCAATTTCCTGTCCAAAAAATGCGCTCCATATCAGTGTGTACGAGAATGCAAATACTGAACCCGTTAAAACGCAAATAAATACAATGCGAATGTCTTTCATAAAGGAGTTATAGAAGGTGCATTCTTCTTAAGGGTCCCATATTTGTATTTGTATTCCTTTTTGACATAACAGGAATAACTAGCAATAGGTCATGGTGGATTCCGAACTCGTTCAGAAATAGTTCAAGTAATAATATTTTGCATTAACTTCAAGTTCAGGCAAGAGATTCATATCTGAAAATTTGCTTCTTTCTTGTAATCAAGTTTTAGACCAAGAAGACCGTTTTCTTTTTATAAGATCCACCATTATCCTCTAATAACATTACAATAATCGCTGCAGCTTGTATCTGCTTACACTAAAACTGCAAACATACAAGTTTTATATTGGAACGCTCTACTCAGTACGAATTCTAATTACTAATTTAGCTACTCGGGCTAAAACAATTATTGTAGTCCTCGAAACAGAGTTCATAGTGTCGATATGATCGATATGACAGTGTGTGGTGAAACCTATTATGCCCAGAATGACAGTTCTGGCATGACAAACTCGGAATCATGCCTGCAATGACTGTGTATGGGTGGCATTTAGCCTTATGTTAAAGCATATTTATGGATCTTTTAGGATATGCACGTTGTCCTGACATCACAGTAGGCCTACACAGCTTGAGAACTACTCGCCAAAACTGGTTAAATAACTTTCTAGCTAACCGCAGCACTTAGAGGTTAGGTTACTTACAGTCTATTTCAAGGTCGTCGTCATTCTTTTAGGAGGTGGACGCCGTCCTGACTGACCGCAGAACTTAGAGGTTAGAATATTCAAAGCCTATTTCAAGCGCGTCGTCATTCTTTTAGGAGGTGGACGCCGTCCTGACTAAACGAAGCACTTAGAGGTTAGGTTACTCAAGCCTATTTCAAGGTCATCGTCATTGTTTTAGGAGGTGGACGCCGTCCTGACTAACTGCAACTCTTAGAGGTTAGGTTACTCACAGCCTATTTCATGGACGTCGTCGTTTTTTCAGGAGGTGGACGCCATCCTGACTAACGGCAGCATTTAGAGGTTAGCAGTAGTGTCAGAGTTGTAAGCTCCAATACCGGTAGTGGAGCTAGATCGGAGCTTGAACTTGCTTATGTCTGTGGAAACACAGGAGCACGCAACCAGTCTAGTGGAGCGCTCAGCTCCGTTTAGTCCCCTGTCTGACATCGCTGGGTTAGGTTATTCACAGCCTATTTCAAGGACGTCGTCGTTTTTAGGTGGTGGACGCCATCCTGACTAACGGCAGCACTTAGAGGTTAGATTAGTCACAGCCTATTTCAAGGACATCGTCGTTTTTTAGGAGGTGGACGCCGTCCTCACTAACCGCAGCACTTAAAGGTTAGGTTACTCGCCTATTTCGAGGGCGTCGTCATTTTTATAACAGATGAACGCCGTCCTGAGTCATTGGGTCATAGTTTGAGAAGCATTGGTGTAAATAGTTAAATTATTTTCTGCCTAATCGCAGCACTTAGAGGTTATGTTACTCAGAGCCTATTTCTAAGGCGTCGTCCTTTTAGAAAGTGAACGCCGTTCTGATGCATCGAGTCACAGTTTGAGAAACACTGGTATAAATACTTAAGTACGTTATTTCCTAGCTAACCACAGCACTTACAAGTTCGGCTACTCATACGCTACTTCAAAGACGCCATCATACTTTTTAGAGGTGGACGCTGTTCTGGGTCATCGGAGCATAGTTTGAGAAGCACTAGTGTAAATAGTTAAACAGATTATTTTATAGCTAACAGCAGTATTTTGAGGTTAGGTTACTCACAGCCTATTTCAAAGAGACCGTCAAACTTTTTAGAGGTGGACGCTGTCCTGATGTATCGGGACATAGTTTGAAAGCACTAGGGTAAATAGTGACATATATTATTTTATAGCCAATAGCAGTATTTTGAGGTTAGGTTACTGACAGCCTATTTCAAAGAGCCCGTCATGCTTTTTAGAGGTGGACGCTGTCCTGATGCATCGGGGCATAGTTTGGGAAGCACTAGTGTAAATAGTTAAATACATTATTTTATAGCCAATAGCAGTATTTTGAGGTTAGGTTACTGACAGCCTATTTCAAAGACGCCGTCATACTTTTTAGAGGTGGACGCTGTTCTGATGCATCGGGGCATAGTTTGGGAAGCATTAGTGTAAATAGTTAAACACATTATTTTATAGCTAACAGCAGTATTTTGAGGTTAGATTACTCACACCTATTTCAAAGACGACGTCATACTTTTCAGAGGTGGACACTGTCCTGATGCATCGGGGCATAGTTTAGGAAGCACTAGTGTAAATAGTTAAATACATTATTTTACAGCTAACAGCAGTATTTTGAGGTTAGGTTACTGATAGCCTATTTCAAAGACGCCATCATACTTTTTAGAGGTGGACACTGTCCTGATACATCGGGGCATAGTTTGGGAAGCACTAGTGTAAATAGTTAAATATATTATTTGGTGAATGTAGAGTATCCAACGCCCACTGAACGAATATTTGAATCCTCTAGATTCAAAACCCCCTAAAGACCATTTTGTTCATAATTGAGTTATGCCCACATATTGCTTGCAAAGAATGAATTCTAATGATTTATATAGTTTGAATTCAAGAAGCCACTGAATTTAAAGCGAAAGGTTTGTTAAAAGTCACTGTTAGGTTGAAAATTTCCTCTATTTGCCACCAGTTACTGTCAAAATTCTTTAATTTGTGAAAGTGGATATAGGGGATTTTGAATCTATAGGATTCATTTCACTTTTATCACTGCCAATGTTGCGCTATAATCGTATATGCAAGGTAGGCTATAACAAAAACCTAAACTAACCAAACCTAACCTGTCAAAGAAGCAACAAGTTATACTAAATATGTGTAATATTGGCCTATGTCTCTATAGTGGGCGGGACAAAAGTAACATTTACCCATTATTTTATAGCCAATAGCAGTATTTTGAGGTTAGATTACTCACAGCCTATTTCAAAGACGCCGTCATACTTTTTAGAGGTGGAAACTGTCCTGATGCATCTGGGCATAGTTTGGGAAGCACTAGTGTAAATAGTGACATACATTATTTCACTTTTGTAAATAATGACATACTTTATTTTATAACTAACAGCAGCATTTTGAGGTTAGGTTACTCACAGCCTATTTCAAAGACGCCGTCATAATTTTTAGAGGTGGACGCTGTCCTGATGCATCGGGACATAGTTTGGGAAGCACTAATGTAAATAGAGACATACATTATTTTATAGCTAACGGCAGCATTTTGAGGTTAGGTTACTCACAGCCTATTTCAAAGACGCCGTCATACTTTTTAGGGGTGGACGCTGTCCTGATTTATCGGGGCATAGTTTGGGAAGCACTAATGTAAATAGAGACATACATTATTTTATAGCTAACAGCAGCATTTTGAGGTTAGGTTACTCACAGCCTAT